>NC_065530.1:52042453-52356588 GCF_020184175.1 Aphis gossypii | reverse complement strand
ATTATAACGGCGACTTGGGGGGCTAGACGTATACTTGGCTTGGCGTCCGCGGGGAGACGTTTGTCGCGAGCGGAAACCAATTTGGCCCGAGAAAAACGGAAATCGATCCGAACGCCCGCAATTTTGTCCAAAGGAGTATATATATATGTATTTTTTTTCGAGCAGATACGATATAGTTATATATTTATCTATATAATATGTGTATATATATTTATTGACCACGTCCGAAACGCGTTATCATACGTATTGCACTATTGGTCGGCAAAACGCTAACCACACACGACCACCATCGGACCACCGTATATATATATATGCCCACGATTTTTCTTCTTTTTCTTTTCTCCATAGATGTGCTGCGCGATATACATATATACACGACACGCACATAACAGACACATAATGCACATGGAAAAGTTTTGTGTACAAGTAAATTATAATATACATATATCGCGTTTTTAAATTATACGGTGCTCGCCAAACTTGCGAATTTCGTCTTAACCGACTCGAATATAATACCATACATAATATATATATATATAATATACGTCAGCGTCACGATAATATATACGTGTGTATTATATAATATATATTTTCCCGAGATAAAACCGTTGTCTCTGTACATATAAATAATATATATATTATGTTGGCGACGATTTAGATTCGCGTATAATATATAATATAACCGGAGAAAAGTTTTCTTTGTGTCGAACGAACGTTATATGCTGCATATACATTGTGTACGCGTAGCAATAATAATATACGAGTGCCGTTGTCGTTTTGTTCGGGCCAAAGTCGAATAAAAGCACGACGAGATTAGTCACGATATTATATAGTGTTTTGTATATCATATATATATGTATAGAGACCGTTCAACGTGATATATATTATATATGTTGAACACGCGTTTCGAGCGGATCGTTGTTATTGTTATAAGTCCAAAAGAGAAATGAGATCACTGCTGCTCCGTCCAAATAAAAAAACACCGCGTGATTGTTACAAACATAATATTTTAATATACGTATTTTAATATAATAATCATCTCGTTTTTAAAACGATTATTTTCTAAAATAGAATATTATATATATATTATTATTATATTATACGAATAATATTCTTTAGTCGACTTGACCCGACCCCGTGAACCCGACTATAATACGTATCATAGTATTCCGATATCGAGATTCGAAAACATTCAAACACTTAAAACAACGACTTGGTAATCAACGGATCAATAATCCCTGCTATATAATATATTATACTGTTTATGTATATAAGTTGGGCGTTTCGTGTAATGAGTTTAAATGAGTTTAAATTAATTATAGAGAATATTTTAATCGCTGAAATAGAGCAATTATTTACCTTATACCCGACACGTTAATCTATCGTACGTACACGTACGTCATACACGCATATAAATATTTATAATTATTCAAGTATTATTTACTCACTTATCGTCGTCTTGTCGCGTATTTTTATTTTTTTAAATAGGTTTTCATAGTTAATTTTTTAATAATTTCGATGAACGTACCTCCTGAAAAACATAAATCACTTTGCATTAGACATTTTTGATTTATAATACACCATTAATTATTTATTTTGTACCTTTAATAAATGCGTTAAAGTATTTTATTATTATTTTTTTTTTCAAAATTCGATTATAACGTTAATTAATTTTTTCTTTTGTGCTTACAGATTTTAGATTATGTTCGCAATAAAATCACTCGATAACCATAATATAATCATATTAATATGTAATGTATGCTTAACACGTACAATTTTATTACGATAATCGTAATTTTTTAATCTTATATACATTATTGTTCATATATAGGTATAATAACTACAAAACGTCAACTCAATCGTCGCGTCTGAATAATATAATATGCCTCTAAAGCTACAGGACAGTAAATACATTATATTATTATGTCCTTCCGATTCGACGTTATTAATGAAATCTGAAAAACATTCATAAATAATGTGAATCTCATTCGCATCGTTATATATATATGTATTTGTTCGCTGACATCTTGAAAAATAAACGAACCGGTTGCTTACATAGTTTATTTGTCTGTGTCCAATTGTATATTAAATATACTGCACGGAAGACGCATATAATTAAAAACGATAATATACGTTCCCCGTTGAGCGCATTATTATAGGTCTACCTTATTATATACATATATTTTCATATAGACGCTATATGTATGCACCGATGGCGCACAAATATATTTCGTTATTCGTATTATTTTTTTCGAAATTCATATTTCGTATCCATTTTTGTTATTATTTCTAGTTGTTTTAATAATATATTTTAACCGAAACACATAACTACACTTTATATATTGGACACGCGGCGTAATATATAGGTACACGTTTTCCGTTTTAACGTTTACGACGCGCGAGGTGCGCTGCAGTTATGGGATCACGATGCGTGACGAAATCGTCGGGGAAATGACTTAATTCTGATTTTATTCTTATTTTTTTTTATTATTATTATTTAATGTGCACGTACAATGCAGATTATAATGTTATATATGGTGTTAATTATTAAAGTTATGTGATGCTCGTGGTTGTTATTCCATACTAATATCGAGAGATTAGGACTATCCATGATGACAGGGTGATGTGGTAGATCATAATAAGATAATATTATGTTGAGCTATAAAGTAGTATAGCACATCAAATGAGAAAAGCATAATCGGAATGGATTATTATATTTTCTCGGTTTCTCATTTTAAGCCGATAATGAAAAAAATAAACGAAAAACACGGTATCCCATTCTGTATAATTAACAGTAATCTCCAATATTTGTATATGATTTAATTCGGAAAATGTTAAAGAGAGTTTACCATTATTCCATAAAAAAATACAAAATGTTTTTATCGTTGGCGAATTTTAAATTTTTTATACGCAATTATAGTTTTAAGAATAATTAGATTATGTAGTTCTTTAACTGTTTTAAATAAAAAAATCAATTGTCTTAGATTAAAAAATCAACAGCTGAAAATAAGTTTTTTTATAACAACTTTAGTAACTATATATTATACATAAGAAATAGGGTAACGGCTTTTATTCGGTTATAGAAATCGTGTTGGATGATGAAACGAGACGTGTGCTATTGATATTAAATTTCAATATTTTTAGGGTAGCTAAAGTTCTATAGATACGACCTTCACGCGAGCGGTGCCGTTCACGATTTTGGCGTTTTACATAATATCACAGTGAAAAACATTAATATATAATAAAAGTATCGTATGCGTCACTTTATACTAATATATACCTCTATTATACACACTTACAGGAAATATCTCTGAAAAATCGTAATTGGCATGCTTAATCGAATCTTTTATGTCACGCGGGTTAAGCATACATTTATTTATTGCGTTTTCATCAGGCCGTTGCCGCAGCAGCAGATTGTCGTTGTAAATAAATAACTATACGAGTAGTAGGTACCTATATATAATTTGTATACTTATAATGCGCATATTATAGTCGACCGAAATTTATAATACACGTCGTACAACATATATTTTTGGGCATAATTACGCTAAACTAAGTATTTTATTATCATAAATTTCACATAAATTATGACGGGTTTTTTTTTTTATCTCAGGTCCGCAAATGGATTTTTAACAGATGCGAGGGCACGTATTATATTATATGCTCAGAAAAGCGAATTATAAAATATTCAAATGGGCCTCCGTCGGAGTATTTTATTTTCGGTAATTGGTGACTATAATGAATAGGCGTAATGGAAGGTATATGCATACACATAATATATACTCGTATTTCTAAAAAAAAACTCCAAAAATATATTTTTTTTCCCATTTTGATTGGGTGTAGAATATATTTTCGATATAATATGTGTAATACGAATATATGTAGGAAGACAATTAAGATTTATTATAATTTTATTGACAAAAATAATACATTCTAAATAAAATATTCTGGGCGTAACGCTAGATTATCGCAGAATTTTGCGTCGATTTACAGATTCAATAATAACTACAGGTTTCTTTAGTATAATATACCCAGGGTCTCTTTTTAATTATTTCAAGTTGAATCAGCAGCTAGGATATATGCATAAATACGCTGTTTTGATGGTAATATATTAATTATATAATTATGTGAATTTAACTGGATAACTTGGATATCAAGGAGTCGAAATGGATTTAAATTTTAACATTGTCAGATTCTAACTCTTTTAGACTTCTTGTTCATAAAGTATTTTATTTTTTCCTGTATGGTACATAATATTATAATGATTTAAAATAAGTTTCTAAAATACCATATTATTTAATGAAAATAAATTGTACGAGAAACGGTATGGTTATGTTGATAAATGTTATTTTGATGTTTAATATTCTGATTAAATGTATAATAATATACACGTCATCGTGTATACATAGTTACATCGGCTATTGTATTATTATGAATAGTAAAAAAAAACATTATATGATAATATTGAACTTTGATTTTTTTTCTCAGAAATTTTTGAATCTATAATGTAATCTAAAATAAGAGTCTATATCAACTCAATATACTTAATATGATTTAATATCTGGCCTTAACCTGAGAGATCGAGACGTATTACCTATAGTATATCGTTTGTGTATTATAATAATTAATTGTTATGATTTAATGATGTATAGACTATGAAAACAAAATATAAAAATATTTTATTTAGAAGCATTTACTATGACTATTAAGAATGATATGATTTTTATAAAAAACTTATCACTACATGCTCGTATGTATAGATGCACCTATATAATTAAGTACACAAAATTATCATAATTTATATAGACGTTATTAAGATCAAAAAACATTTAACATGGTATTATGCCATTATGGTGTATTGGTGATTTTCAATGCTGTACATATAATTAATTGATAAATATTACATAATTATACATACAAAACGGCCTATCATGATTTATCTTTTTCTCATTTGCCTAACAAAGAAAAACGGAAAATGTGGAGAGTCATTGTAGCTATCTAGCTATTGTATATATGCGCTATAGTTTTTTGTCGAAATACGTACACCTACCTAACTGACATATTATTATAATGAATACTTATTATATTACATTAGTATAATGTCGTTTTTAATCTATTCCTCGTTAGATTCAATTGAATGTGTATAAATTGAAAGTGCGCGCGTTTATTTAAAGGTTGTAAATAGGACGATTATAAAATGTATTTACATATATAAGTTACTAGTTAGTATATATACGCTCGTAGATTTAAGGATTACAATAAGACCGGTGCCTTTGCAGTTCCTCCGCGATTGCCCAAAGGTTGTATAATGTTATTATTGGCGCATTCGTCTAGGGGTGAATTTTCCGGACGCGAGAAAGTATAATACGCGATCCCTGGGATTTAACTAATTTCACTAACGGAGACCCCGCCAGCGATTTACCGTCTTACCGACTTTCTGCTCCCGGAATGACGCACTCGCGTATAATATATAATATATATATATATTAAAGGTACATAAATAACATTAACATATTATATACGAGCGGCAATCCTTCGTTAAACAAACGCACGCTTCAGAGGTTCACTAATTGCATCTATTAGATTTGATCGTCGTCGCATAGATAGTATATTATTATTCATTATAATACATTATCATATTATATAGGATATGAGGACACGTTCATTTTGTGTGTGCATTACGATAACTACGGTCGAATAATAACGAACTAGCAAGTCGGCGGCCATATTTACGCACTTATATGTCTATTGTGTGAACTTCTCGAAGCGCGATATAATATTACGCTGTTTAAATTCTCCCCTAATGTTTATAATATAATATATTGTGCAGGTATACGCATTTTCATGGGGCGCGCGCGTTATCCGTTTGTGCGTTTATCATGAGAATTTGATTTCCCTCGAGAAGAAAAAAAAACCGTTTCGCTTTTCGTCCCGTGACAAAAATATTATATTATATTATTATATACCAAGGTTCTTTAATGGAAATTGTATAATATATGTATATTACCGTTTGTTTACACTCAACAAAAGCCACACATACTTCTATAACGATGATATATACATATATATTACTATAGCCGAGTACGTGCACGAGCGTTGTTCTAATAGCCATTAGGCATATAATATACTTCGCAATGCATGTGATTCGTTCCACTAGATTAAAAATGTTACCACTAACACTCACCTATATTTAAATAATATGCCTACACTATGTGTGACTATTGCTCTACGGCCAGGATAAACAATAATAAGTTTCCTTTTTGTTAAAAGGACGACGGTTAACGAAACGGTCGTGTGCTGGCGTATTCATATTCCGTGGGAAACGAGTGTACGTATATGATAATATTCTGTGCAGGGTTCGTCGAGAGATAATTATTTTCGATGAGAATTACTAATTATTATTAAACGCCGACGTAATGAAGTACATATATCACTCAGTTACGGGCATTGGTTTGTTCCGGGTGGAAAGGAGTAAAAACACTTCACTGGTTCAAAAAAAAAAACACGCGACGGCCGACACTGCAACAATACAATACAATTGCACCACTTCGATCGACGTCTACGAAAAAACTGACAGTTGGTAAAAAAATAAGAAATGAGTGAAAAAAAACCGAGAAGATAAAAAAGAACATTTTTGTTTGTCATTATATTCATTTTCCCCACCCCCGACTAGAAATAAGAGTAAAAGTGTAAAAACCCTTTTCGACTGTGGCAAAAGGGTAATGGTCAGTCGTCCGCGCGTCCGCAGCATGATGCGGTGATTTCGTTTAAACATAGAAGGACATACGTCGACCTCGCCGCTCGCACCGTGTCCAGTGAAGGTCGAGAACGACGGTGCATTCCTGCAGGATACATCCGTGTATATTATATTGTCACCAATATGCCTCGATCACGTGTTTAAACATTGAACATATTACAGAGTAAGTCGTATACTATATTGTTAATTCTATATAGAAATTACGGGTGTTAAGAGGGTATTTTGGTGGTTAGGGGTCTAGGGGATCTCTTCATATAATTTCCAGGTTGCCTAATCAACTTTTTGTATTACTTATATGGTGAGATATACTATATTATTGTTCCTTGACCCTGTGGTCACCTAAGATGCACGTCTTAAATTAGTCTAATCGTCTCAGTATATATATGTGTAGGTACGTAAACGGAAATGCAGTAATAATAAGAGTTAGATTTATTGTATAATTATATCGTGTAGAAATAGAAATCCTGTGGCTTTATTTTTTGACAATTGTCATCTATTCGGGTATGCCCCTTGTCCGTAAACGACGTGTACATAATATAATATATTTTATAATCCGTATAGGTAGATTGGGTTAGGTTCTATCTGTAGCGTCATTATATAGTTTTAAATATTATCTCGTTATAAACTAGTTTCACTCCTCGTCGGAATGTTAAATTCGACCATACGCTCGTCCATTGCGACGCATTTGCATTTGAGCTTAGTCTTTTCGAATAAACACATAATATTATAATAATATATTGTTCTGTGTAACGCGGACGTGCATGAACTGCCTATAAGGTAGGCGTGTGCATGCGGAGATGATCACACTCGTGCTGTCGGAATCGAATGTTTACTCGAGCGGGGCTGAAAGGATCGCCATACGAATAAAATAATTACCGTCTCTCCGGTTCATATTAATATAACAATAATACGAGGAATAATACCTATACCACAATGACAAGTTAATTCGATGACGATAACAGAAATATAGTCAGCATAAAAATAATAATAATAATAATAGAAAACTCGTCGTACCTACGCCCGAAATCCTATCGGTGAAACTGCAGCAGCTGTATTCAGATTTATTTCATTCAAGTATATTATATGGCGTATGTATGCTGCGACAAGATTTTCCAGTAGGCAACCACAGATAATTTATTCACTATAGGTTAACTATACATATACGCGCGCATAGGATTTCAGTGGCGTGGGTTTTTCGTGTAAGTTGTAGGTACCCGTTTAATTAACAAAGCCATCGAGTTGCATATAAATGACGAGTTAAATATGTGATTAATATAAAATAATAACTTATGACGATACGACGTTTTTGTATTTAACCGTTTTCTTAAACGTCATCTAACAATTTAATTAACTTAAGACAGTAAATTACAATGTATCTGGTAGGTATAAGCTATAAATTAAAAAAACGTGCGTTTGTTTTGACAAGAAAAAAACTACTTTCACATTCTAGGAAAATTCCAATCGTTTTTCGTTGACATTTTACCCCTGTGGTTTCATATATGTACACATTATATGGTTCACTTTTGTCACAGACCACGTTGAAATTATAATTATTAAGTAGTTTTCATAGTAGTGCCTAAGTATAATGACAATTATACACCCCGAATTGTGACGTTTAGGTCCATAAAATATAGGAAAATACTATATACTTAGGACTAAAATACAGAAAATATTATACAGATGGATCAATTAATTTATAAAGTAATTCATTCAGTAATTTATTCAGTAGTTTTTTTTTTTTTTGCTTATCATTTGTTTGAAAGGTCATTGTTTTTTTTTCAATTCAAAGTGATTACGGTTCTAGAAAAACACATTATATAATATGTATTATCATATTGATATATTTCCACAAATTATTTCCGTTAGCATTTAATGTCATTATGTATCTATATAATATTATTAATCAATAATATATGGATATAATTAAGTAAATGTTTTGATAATTATGTAGTATTAGAAAAAATACGTAATTTAATATTAAATGGTTTTAAATAATAATAGTTAAATAGATATTATTTAATTAATGTATAGGAATAATTATATTTTAATAAATTTTTTTTCTTTATTAAGTATATCTTTAAAACAAAATTAAATTAAGATATTTACAGTATTTTTAAGAATGCATAAGAATAGTTCTTATATTAAAAATATATTATAATATGCATCATATATTTTGAACGATTATTACTGAAAAATTGATTTTTGCCTAAGTATATTAGTATTTTAATGCCCCTTTATAAATATTATAATTATTATTATAATTAGATATAATGATTGTAATTATCATATATACTTGGTTATTATTTAACTATACCTATCATAATTTAAATTTTATTTTGTATAATATACTTAATAATTTCCAATATAATCTACAAAATATTTTATATCACAAAAATTATCTTGGTTTAAATTTAAATGAAATTATGGTATTTAGGACCTACCTGAAAGTCGTACAATGTGTCATTTTTATTTTTATCTTTAATCTTTATAATAAGATGAAAATATTATAAAAATAAATAAAGGAATATTAATTTAAATTTAATTGTTTGGTTATATAAACAAAGATCATTATAAATACAGCGATTGTTTTTTGTGAAGCATCATACTTCTACTAATTATAAAAATTCTACTAAAGTATTTGACATATTTTTTGGTTTTTTACACATTTATATTTTTTATAATCTTCGTTTATATCTAAATAATATTAGTCGACATTTATGAAATATAATATACCGGTTTTAATTTGTTACCCATAACATTAGATATAAAATATAAATGTTTTAATTTTGTTAAATGTATTTACACTTAAAAGTCTTTGATTTGATATAGATTTGAATATGAATTTTTTTTTTAGTTTTCTAATATGAAAAAGGTGCAGTTAGTTACAAGAATTGTATTTTTATTATTGTGATTTACGAAATTGATATTGAGCAAGAATTTCTTTTATTATATCTCATTACGAGGATGAAATCTATTTGACCAACAATTAATGTTATTTTCGTAACCTTTGATTCGATATTCGTCGGACGTCGTTATCCGTCCGTCCCATTGGTCCCGCCTAATGATGATCACCGTACTTACATTAATTATTGTCAGTCGATTTCATCTCAGGCGATCAGTGAAACCAGTTTGTATCGTATTTTAAACACTAAGTGCATGTAACTTCCACCAATGTATTATCCTCACGGTATAGCACTCTTGAGTTCATATTGAGTAATACCTAATACAAAAAGTACTTATCCTTCAACATATTCCCTCCATCCATTCCATTTCGATTGTCATAAAGGTATACTTAATAATTTGAATTTAATGTCAAATCAATGTTGTTTTTTTTCGTAAAGCGCTAAAATCATATATTTCAGTACTCCAAACTTGCACACGATTTAATTTATCAGTTTAATCCACCAGACGACATTGATGTAAATTTTTATCAATAAATCATTATATAACATAATATTATCTATTAAATCAAAGTGGCTGACCTTACTGGCATATTTTTATCCTCTATGATCACCAGTTATCAGGTGTTGGATTTGTCCTTGTAAGTAATTAACGTCAACAGTTCTGAACATTTTAATTCCAAAAGTACATATACAGTTTTCAGCTTTTTATGAACACCCTTCACGCACGATTCCACAACAATCAATAAATGATAACGAATAAACTATAATATAATGTGTTTATTCTAATCTATCTTTAATTGGGTACTAGCTTAAACATAATTATTCGTACCTTTATTCATACAATATCTGTGCATAAATAATTTTGAGCACGCTAATTTGAGTAATTCTAGTAGAGTGTCTGTAGAAATCAAGTGGCAGTATCAAAGTGCACAGAACTTTTTTTAAACTTCATTACAACTATTTACAAGCGGCCTTTTGTAAATAAGCGAATGTCTTGAAAAAAAATATCACTTGACAGAAAGCAACGGTAAACAAGACCATTACATAGCATAAAATGTTTTTAGTTTCACTAACTGTCTAAACTGGTATAAAAAAAAATCGACTTTTCATCAAAAATCAAATCAAAAACAAAAATGATTATTTTGTTTTTTTTGTTATTATTATTTATTTAATAGGTAATAATTAATAACTAAAAAGAAAAATCCAGTGATATCACTTCAGTATTGAGAAATATATATAAAATTATAACAAAATATAGTTTTGTTTATAATAATAATTGTAGTTGGGGTAGTCGATACTGATATTAAATAATAATTTTCTAGTTAATAACAAATAAATGTATTAATAAATCTTTGACGGCGCTTGACAAATGTAAAAGGCTTATCGTATCGTACTGTAGCTTGAAGTTTGTCATGTTTACTCTTTTAAATAGAATTTTAATTTATAAGATATAATACGGATTCTAATTAATATTTATTATCGTACAGTGTTAAGTGCAGGTGTCAAGGCATTTTGTTTATGCATTATTTTTAAGGCTAGCTATTTCCCTCATTAAAATGCGTATACGGTTATATTTCTTACCGGTTGTATAGAAACCTCGTAATTATCAGTGAGTAATGGAAAATGCGTAATGCCGGCATAGGTATATAAGTGATTGTTATTTGTTTATAACGCTCACACATGGAAACTCGAGAAAAGGATAAAAAAACATTTAAAAAAAAAGTATATTATATTCTTACTTAGTTTGAGTATATTATCATTTATGAATTCACATTAAAAGACTTATTCGTGGGGTTTGCACTCCGGTCGAGGTAGATAGTACCTATGTATAATATACGCCACCGGTTCGCCAAAAACGACCCTCTGAAAATATACGCACTACAGCGGTATATACCTACGACTTGCAGTTGGTAAGTGAAAAGAGACGTCACGCGTGTGGTCACAGAACTGTTCATAATATTTTCGTCGGTTTTATACTATAAAATGATAAATATACCTAATATATATACAGTTACTATACATCTATATAATACATATAATATTATATAATATGATATACGTTATACGTCATTATAAACATATCATTATTATATATTATATTATATTACACTCGTATAATACGAAATAAATACGTCGTAAAGAAAAATCAAAAAACCATATAAAGACGCGCGCAAAACATAATATAATGTACACACAGACATACATATTATATATAGGTACAGGTATTATGCCTCCATATAGATAGGAGACACATTCTTCCACAAGAGCTGCTGGCTGTACCTATACGGTTGAAACCGTTAACCACGTGGGCCCACCATCGCGTAAAAATAACGCATCGTGGCAATGCGTATTATTGTATGGTCGTTTTATACGACTATGATGTATATAATTTATATGTATGTTATTATGTCCGTTTATGCGATCATAAACTTACGTGCCGCCGCGAAGTCTGCTGCAGAGTGTCCCGCGACGTACGTCTATCCACCACAGTTGTAAAGGTATAATAATAAAATAATAATACCACATATGCGTACATAGTAACATCTATATATATATATATATTAAACAAGAACCTTCCGTATCATAATACGTATAATATCGTATATACCTATCACATTATATTAATATTATATTGTTATTACGATGCGAGTCGCCGATTTTTGCCCGCCGCCGTTTCGGACGACTGGCAGACATTTGCAGCTCGGTGCTGTTATATACATTGACACATTGTAATATCATACACTTATTCAATTCTCCACCCCTTCTACAGTCGGCCATTAAGCTGTCGTGTGTTCCCTATCATAATATCGTAAGTTTATTATCTAAAGTATGTATACTATATGATACACAAGACGGATCTTTAATCGAACGACATTCATTATTCATTCATAATGCACAGTCGAAATAAAGTAACATTTGTTTATCGTTACAATTTTTTAAAGTTTTTATTTTTTTGAATTACAACATGCTTTTTTAATTTCGTATTACAGTATACAGTTTAGCGATAAAGAATCACTCTGTAGGTATATTATATAATACATATTATTCTAGGGCAATTATTACCCCCGTTCTTTTCTCTTTAAATAATTAATTTTATTGATTTTTAGAATTTTTAAGTATATTTCTAGACCATATTTTCAAATTCTTTATTATGTTTAATAGATGTTAATTTATTTACTCGAGGAGTGATATAGACAGTATTTTTTGGAAATTTTGATGTAGCTACCAAATTCTAATTCAAACGAATAGTTTTTCCGATTCTAGAATATGTATATCTATGATAATAGTCCTTAAAAATGTATATATGATATATTTGATACGTGATTTATTATATTTGGACCGTTCTTAAAATTACATACATTGATACAATAATATTAATTAAAAACATTTAAAAAATTTTAAAACCACCAAAGATATCAAATTATCTAAGCTACATTATAGCTCCTTTTATACTGCAAAAAAAAAAAATGTAAGAGTTCTTAAGAATTAAATAAATTTTAAAATTTTAAAAATCAGATTTTGAATAACTGGGTTTTTGAAGAAGAAAATGACCTGAGCATGATTGTGAATCGCCGTTCACCCTTTATAGGTATACACACACATAAATATCAGTAAACACTGTAGGTAACGGCTCGGTATTAAAGTGATATTTTTTATACAACTATTTCGTCTGGTCAACACACTCTGCGGGTGTCGTTTCAACGCATAAAAAAAACCTTTAAAGAATATTTAGATGAAAATTATGAGACCACCGCCGTTATCGAATCATATCACGGGATCGGCTTTTATTTTTGTCAAACTTTCGCGTGAAATATTCCGTCGTCTTCTGCGGTAAACGACGGCGATATAAACGTTTATTTTTCTGTTTTCAACTGCAGCTCATATTATAGTATAGGTATTAAAATATTGTACAGCTCATATGTGCGCGTCGGGGCGACCGAACACGACGACATGTGTTGTTCCGCTTTTTAATGATTTAGTTTCGCCGTCATCCCGCGCTGGCTCTCTACGCGTATATATTATAACTGGCAACCGTTTCGAAGGTTTCGTGCGCATCACAAGGCGGTAAAATATTTGACTCGCTCATGTGTGTGTGTGTGGTTATTAATACATATGTACGTTAACGATAAAATATATATACGCGCGGTGTATATTATACGGAGAGTCGTTGCCACCACGGTTGACGCGTTCAAAAAGTTTCATTTTTCTAGAGCCGTATAATATTAATATATTATATTCGTCCGTAAATCACCGAGACCGCTCGCAGCCGTCGTCCCAATTAACGTTTGCGCCAATTAAAAATAAAACATTTCAAAACCCCTAAAAATCGACCGCTCGGCGACTACCGCCGCGATGATACACGTATTACGACGACAGACCCACCGCGCGCAACGCGAAATATTATTTTAAAAGCCGCAGCGAACACGTATACCGCAGCCGCCGTATAATAATAATATACACGTGATTATACTATATATTGTGCGTAGGTAGTTAGCTGTACGTAGTCGGAGCTTATATATATTATACGCGTAATACGTATTATAATATTATAATCCGACGCGGTGCCGTGCCGCACGAGATTATTAATAATTATTATATATTTTATATTATTAAACGTCCGGATATCTATATGGGTACGATATATTATGCGTCATAAAGTACATGAAAACGATGCGTGTGTGTGTGTATATCGGTGAGTCGGTCCTAAATATAATGTAATGGTAATAACAACGTGTGCTCGCGTGCGGCAAGCTCGTCCAAAACACGAGCCCGAAAAATGCGCCGCCAAAAGTACTGTGCGATAGAACGACAATATATTGTTGTGTAGACGAGTGTTTGTATACTGTTGCAGTTACACACATATAATATATATAGTAGATAGGCACTATGTCTATACACTCTGCGTAATGTGCAGCACGGCGTGACGGTCTGTTTTCGTGTTCGAGAGACGACGAATTATAATCAATAAATAGTATAATATATAGTCCGTGTGAAAATGTGACAAAAAGCGCAAACGCGCATCGATATTTCAAAGCGTAGTCTAGAAGCTGAACATAAGTATTCGAATTTCGTCCCGTTGTTGTTTCTCACTCATAAACGCATCTATCTATCTGTACGATTGTACGTTCGTTTATATTGACTAAAATATTTTTTCACCATCGGTTCCCTCTATATTATTACGTTAGTAAATAAGACGATTATTAATATACCTATATCAATAGTGTTATTGTAGATTATTTACAGGCGTTTTAGATTTGGTTAAAGTTCATACATAGGTCAGGCATAGGTATATACTTTATGTAGGCTAACACTTAAATGGTTTGAATCGATTACGAACAGTTCAGACGATCGCGACTTATAAATATAATTTTAGTTATATAAATTAATTTATAAAATCAAAAACTTTTCGAACTAATTACATTTCGTATGAATGATTAATAATTTTTTTTATTAAACACGAAATGCTACAACTTAACAATTCACTTAACTTAATGACTAATAAGCCAACTAATATTTTTATGCTTGTAAAATCATTTATTATTTTTCTCGAATAGAAAGCTTTTATTATTTTCTTCAAAAAGTTCCACACAAAAGGAAATCGTATTGTGAAAATAATATTATGAATATTCGTGTAAGTAGTTGGAAAAAGAAATAGAAATTAGCGGAATATACTTTCATTATGTCTCGGCCCTTAACAATGCATTTTAGTAACCTTTTTTCGAACGCGAAAATGTTTGAAGTTCGGAGGGATCAAGACCGACGTGAAAGAAAGAATTTATCACTGCCAAAAGAAAAATGCGCTGTGATGCATCGTTAGGTAGATAGTTACTTGTTCGTTTATTTAAATTAAATATTTAAAAATCATAAAACAGAAGTAATGCCTAGCGTTTTAATTTGTCATTAAACCAGTCTGGAACGTGTAACTATTTTGTCGACCGACAGATGCCGCAGCCGTATAGGTTCCAGTGGATGTGGAAAAAAAAAATAAAACGAAAAAATATAAGGAAAGAACGAGTGACACAGAGAGAAAAAGAAAAAATAACAAATAGTGTACTAAAACGTCCTGTCTCGAGTGAAAAAAAAACCCGTCCTGGTCCGACCACGACGCCATCTGGGCTTGGGTGCCCATCGCATCTTTGAATGCATCCGGTGTGTCGATAGAGGACACTACCTGTTCATTGGTTACTGAAAGCATATTTATTGCGATGGCATCTGAATACGCGACTGACTCGGCTGAAGCGTAGTCACCCTTATGGGGTGGACGACTTTTAGTCCACCCCAAATTACAGTAGACAATATAATATTATATTTTAGTGGTGTTTCGAATTTTGTTGCATGCTCTAGATAGGTTAGGCACACTATGTAATCGCATAATGAAAAAAGTATTTGCTTTTTTTTTTTAAGAATTTTTTTGTGACAGTAATAACTGAATGTTGCCAAAAGTCTTATTTGAAAATATACATATATAATAATGAATAATATGCAAATTAAAGAAATTTTCATTTGAATGAAAATATTTTAAATAGTTTATCTAAAAAATTTTTAGCAGCAAAACTTAAGAAATACAAGTTTTGATTTAAGGTACCTAAGCTTTAAGAAAAACCATTTTCTAACTTGTCGCCAAAATCAAATTATCGCGGATCGGTTCTATGCCGTTTTATATCAAACGCTCTGATATGACTAAAAAATATCATACTCGAGCCATAAATGTTATTTAAAGCGGTAAATTAATTTTGTATAGAAAAAATCAGTTAGGTACAAATTGCAAGTGCATACACCCCACAGATTTAAATTATCGAATTATGATTATAATTACTCATGTAGTATAATATTTTTAAAATTATAATTAAAGGCTAAGGCTACTTAGATTACTTATATATATTCATTAATGTATGTATATTATACCTACTTAATAAATTATAATAAAATAACAAATGATAAATTACATACATTAGAACGTATAAGCTGCGTTCCAGATCTTATTATAATTATTTTGTAATGCATGTGATTGAGAAAAAGTTTTTCTTATAATAATATAAAATGATTTTTTGAATTTCATTTCGTGGCAAATTAGTCGAAATGTTGCAATTTGCATTTCATCGATTCCTATGATATAGGACATAGTATTTAGTAGCACATAGTATTGGTTTATCGATATACCTATATGTATAAATCTTATATATAAATATTAAATATATAAATAATATTAATCATATTGAACTTAATATATCTAAATCTAAAATGTGTAATTTTATAATACTATGCTTCAATAAATATTATTATAAATTATAACAATCATGGTTGGAAAGTATTTCAAATAAAATGTTTTGATTGTGTATTTATAACATTAAATGCAATATGCATTGAAGACGTTTTAATAACTAGGTATACCTATGTGTAAAATAATTTATTTAGATTCAAACAAAAATAATATATAACTAATTAGTTTGAATTTAATTCTGATACACACATATTATATCTATAATTTATCATATTTATTATATTTATATCTATAATTTTCTATTTTCAAGAAATTTACTTTTTTAATTTATAATACTTCAAACAAAGCGTTTTAACGATGTCAAAAGAATTTTAATAACATTAAAAAAAAATCATATCTTTATTTAAACGTTTGTTTTACAACTCTTATTTATTTTTAAATAAAATAAAATAGAATATAATAGGTACAATGACCGCAAATTCCGTAACGTACTACTATAACAGTGCACATATTGTACACAACGGCGAGATGTTGTATATGTATATGATATTGTGTACAGGATTGAAATCTCGACGGGATGTACAACGCTGGGTGGCTGCGTGTTCAGAGAAAAGGAAACGTCCGGGGTAAATCAATATGGGCACCCCGACACTGGGCGGGAGTATACGATATACGAATCGGTTCGTGTACTGCACTGCAGCTACACGCGATTCGCCTCTCCGAAAAAGAAAATCCCCGCGCGGCAAACACATAATAATATATACGCGTAGTTTTCCTACGTTGACCTTTTACTATTACGTATACGGTTTTCGGATCTCTTGACTTCAGAAACGGTCGCGGTACAATAATCATAGTACTATAATATTAAACACAATTTATATATTTTATTATCATGTATAAAATGACGTGCACTCGTGGCGTTTGTCTCTTTTCCGATTTACGACGAGCGCGTGCACAAACTTAACATAATATTATAATATAATATATCTATTGGTTATATGGTCAAAGATCCGTTTTCGATTTGTCGACCTCGGCGGTTTCGTTGTATATAAGTCTCAATAATATGTTATATTTTACTCTTCAACGTCGACACGCGCATATTACAATATACCGTAAACGGCTAGTGTAATCGACTCAACTGTTTGTTTCGGGCATTGTATTTTGATGCTCGTTTGCGATATGAGCAGCGTCTCAGCTCTGTGTTTAGCGATAGATACCTTGGCGAATTTAAAATACGAATCGTAGTAGGTATTTTTAACATAACACATAAGTTTTAGTACACCATACGTTATCGAAACAATATTTAAGACTCCGTTTAATGCGCATTTCATAATAGAACGAGGAAATATTATTCGAATTCTCTATATAGGTATAATACACGTGTAGTTATTCGTATATATTGTGTTCTTAAAATAACATATTATGCGAATACGCTTTTAAAAAACTCGATAGGATACACACACACACACATATATATTATTTCCTAGGAAACTCAGAACCGATCGGATAAATGGTTTGCAAAAAAATATATTGGCACTCTCGACTTTTCAATACCTATCAATTATATTAGTGTCTGCAGCGTAGTATATACGGAGACAAGCGAATGTTGTTCACATGTGCGCGCACATATTTTCTACGACTGAATTGCTTTCGTCTAAATTTGAATTCCTCGTGCTTTTATGTATTTCCTTTTATATTTTTGATCAATATTAAATTTCTATAAGCCAAGAAAAAAAATATATGTAGATATTATTCGTCTTGACATACAGTACCTATATAGGTATAGGCACGATGTATAAAACAAGACAGCGGCAGTTTGGAAAATATAAAATTTTCTCATTTTTTCGATTACCCGGAGAAAAAAGAAAACTACAAGTTAAAAATAAATGTGTACAATTCATATACTTATATATTAAAAAAATTAACCCTATGATTTTAAACCAAAAGTAATTGGTGTAAGTTAAAATTCTGATAATTATTTCACTGATATTTTAATATTTATAAATATATGGTGTTATATGTATTTCATAAAATACATAACAGATCTATCAATGAAACATTAAATAACTAATAACAAAATAAAAAAAGTATAATAATAATCAAATAACAATAACTAGTAAGTAATAACTAATATTATGTAGATCTAAGAGTCTAAGACTATAATAATTATATTATTTCCTATTATGTAGAACCATTTTTTTTAATACATTTTCTTTGAAGTACTTTATTTAAAATGTTTTAATTTTTAACAAAGGTAGTTCAAAATTAAATGAAATATATCTTACTCACAATTTTATCAATAATTAAGAACTTTAATTATTTATAAACAAAAAAAAAATACCCGAAATACGGAATTAATTGGGTCCTAATACAAAATATGAAAATATTAATACACTAATATTTAAGATTTGTGGAAAGAATTAGTTAAATCATATTAAAAATTATAATATGTACCTAACATAATAACAAAATAAAAATAACTTTTTGACTACCAAGGTTCATATACCATATTAGAATAGTTTTTGATATTACTAATTATTAGATTTAACACTCCTTTTTAAAAGTTACGTTATGATTAGCATGATTTAAAATTTAAATTAAATTACAACCAATGTAAAAATGTATTTATTTTTTGTTTGTTTAATTTATGTGTTGTTTATGAACTCTCTGTTTAGTAGTTATATTATATAGTTCTCTCGTAAAGTATAACACATCATTTTGCTTTGTCACGGAGAACTCTGTTTATACTTTAATAATGAACTCAAAGCTTTTTCGTTTCTGAGTGGCCTCGTAAATTCTAACGAATGTCAAAATGCAAAAACATTGAAGGCGTTTTGGTAATTTTGTTTATGGGCTTCTTCAGCTGCGCCAATCCATTGCAAAGCCGTGACGTACTTTCATACATTTATGAACAACGTAACCACCTCATCTTGATGTTTCACAACTAAAAGTTTTCTTTTAAGACTTTTTCAAATTTGAATCATAAAATGTGTATTCGTTGAAGAATAATTTATGTGTAAATAAATTATGATATACAAATTTACAAAGATGTATTTTAGTCAACAATATATATTTATGAAAATATCCTTTCAAGAAAAATGTAATTATAATACTTGTCTTTATACATATTTTGTTATTAATGTTACAAAAGTTGTTATAATCATGTAAAAAGAACATAACCCGTCAAATCATAAATAATTAAATAAATAAATATCAATTTAGGTAAATAGTTGATGAAAAAACGATTCTACAAAAAAGAAAGAAGATTAAAGTATACAAAATATATTTTTAGAAAGTGTACAGAAAAGCAAAGCAGAAAAACGAGTTTTAAATAATATTATCAATACTTAATAAAATATATTATTTTTTCAATAATACCTTTTGGGTTTTTACAATCATTTTTGTTGGACGTAATTCAAATTAACCACTATTATAAAATACCGTTTTATCGCTTGCTCTCAACAATCATTTAGATTTTGTTGTGTTCATAAAGTAGCTAGATATCTTAAAATAATATGCTTAAAGTTTTTAAGTATATTATGTCATATCATAATAATTTTGAGAATGACGAGCGCGCATATACATATATATATTTCTAGTGGATAAATCTGCACTTATGCATCGTGTTAAAAGCAAATCGATAACTTTTAAACATAATTTATTTATAGTATATAGTACGACGATAAAGAACAATATATAGGTTATTAACTGCAGCAGAGTACAATATATATTACTACTATGGACCGACTATGTACTTTCGAGCACTTATATTAATGCAATTATTAATATTGCTGTATAACAATAATAAAACGAAGCAAATGTATCAGTATATATATGTATAGCTGGTGTATAATAAATATTATATCTGTAGTCGAATGATCGTGAATATTGTTTTGGATACTATTTTGTGAAAGTTTTACGATCCTTTTAATTTTTTCGTGGAAAAAGCGCACCATTCGCTTACTAATGCGATTGTCGCCCATCTCAAAAACCCTCTACTTGCAGATAAAATATATCTATATATACTCGTATCTATGTATATATTTGGGTTTCGGCAGAAGCTCAGCGAGCACTCAGCCTCTGCGCGTCGTACGTTTATAATAATTTATATGAGTCCTAACCCGAGTTCGTGTTATAATAAATATAAAATCGACCGAAGGTTTTGTGTGCAATTTCCCGAAAATCCAAAATTATAGTAAAGAGAGAGATTACACACACACGCACGCACACGACACGTATAGAGAGCTGAGAGACGCAATGTACAGAAATCTTAATCCGCGCAAACGGGGACCCGAAATAGTGATTTTACTACCACCGAGCTAGTCCCCGAATCCGAGCACTTTTCCCAGTGCGCGTGTGTTCAACTTTCGTCCGTAAACTATACACACGAGATACTCATGTGGGTGTGTGTGAGATCCGAATATATATATATTTATACGGTTCTATATCGCTCGGTAGCATAAAAATATTATACGATCGCCCGTATATGATACACTCTTCGTGCCCGGTGTTTTTATTTCCAAAATGATGCGATCGTGAGCAAACCAAATTGCTGCCGATTCGCCTGCAACAGTATAACAGCGCAGTATACAACAAGCGCGTATATATAGGTATATTCGTATATTAAACGGCTTACGTGTGTGTGTGCACGTATCGAAAGCTTATCTTATATTATATATATTTTTCCGAAGGGTCGTCTCTCCAAATGGCCGAAAGAAAAAGAACAAGATTAGTTCATTAGCTAAATAGCACGGGAACGATACGGATATATAGGTATACATACATAGGGTGGAAGACTAACATCGTCATGTTGTAAAAAAGCACACGCTACAGCAAAGCGGCAGATAAAGCGAAAATATATAAAAAAAAATATACGATACATTAATTTATATTATACTCATAGGTATACGCATTTGGTGAAAATTCGGACTTTAGAAACATCGTAAAATCATGGCGAGTCTCTATCCCAGCAGTGATGGGATAGTGGTGTCTAAAATCAATGAGCGTATACATTTATCGTGATTTACATAATTCGTCCGATTTAACTTACTAAACACGAAGAATTTGATAATTTTGATTCATACACCGCTTTGTCGTCTCCACACCTGTTTTCATCATTTTAAAAAAGTAATTTTGATTTATGTAACCTTATACAGCTACTGATCGGGGGTTTTATTCAAACGGTACTTGAAATTCCAATTTCTGGTATAATATATTAAAATATTCTTCAGAATATAGATGGTTATAATGTATAAGACTCAAACCGTATGTAATATATGCCCAAGTCTGTTTTACTGTCTGTGGTATAGGTACACTTCTATAGATATCTATACTTAATGAGATCTAGGCTCATCGGCACGAAAATCCGCGACAAACTCAAAATCGTCATAAACTTTTAACGCACGTATCTAGTACCTACTCGGGTAATGTTTGTATTCGTATAAATAATTTTGCAAAATATAATGATTGATCGTAACGTTTTCCCATATAACAGTGTTTCTCACGAGCGTCTATACGTCTATATATTGACGAGATGCATTTCACACGGCGCTTTATTAATGATGAAACTGCGTCCGTTGTTGATTGGATCGTTTATTTCACGCGAAATGTATACGAAATGAATAATACTATCGATTATATACATTCATATATTATATCGTCATCCGGTGGAAAACCGCGCACTAACGGACGTCGAGTGATTGTCTTTCACGACATAAAACAACAGCGAAATTCGGCTCGTACTTACCAACCATTCTATATCTGTAAAAAATAGTGTATATTATGTAAATGTGTGCGATGAATCATGCGATATAATATACGATACTATACACACCGCTGTCGTCGTAAAAAACGAGCGTCCGAACGGATTTATGTCGCGATGACCGTATATAACGAGCGAAATCCGATGGATCACACGACCGCGTATGGACCATTATTATATTATTATTATTATTGTGATTATTGTAATGTCGTCCGATGCGATCATACACCTCTGCCGCGGAGCTTTATCACGCGAAACATCTCTATATAATATCGTGTACGATAAACACGTGGGAAACCAATGGCGGCGGCATTGATTAGTGTCTTTCCGATCGGAGACGCATTTACACAACACATATACGTGTATACAAGCCATAGTTATATGTAAATAGACGACTAGGCTATGAGAGACGACTATATTATAACGAAGATAATATATGTATATTGATATATTATTATAAGATAAATAAATACCGGACGTCATCGGCTCGAGCACGAAAACCACACACATATATATATAGGTACGCCCAATAAATTGGCCTCAGCATACATGTATATTATATAATAGGGTTGAACGTGGGCAGGGAGGAGGGGTTACGCGAGATAAATGTTTTCGACTTAATTATTAAAAAGAAGTTTTATTAATGGATTGATTTTTCACTCAAGACTAAATGACCCACGCACATTACTTTCGCTTTTTGTAAAACTACTTTAACTTATAGATTGTGAAATATATTTATAATAAATTAAAGAGAAGAATTCTAAAAAAAAATACTTATAGCTAGGTTATTATATCTATATAGAATATAGATATTAAAATTCAAATGACTAAATGACACGTTAATATCATTCACTCCTGTACACTGCAATTTAATGTTGATCGTATGAATAAATTAATCTATTATTAGTACTTATCTATAACTTATAATAAATAATATGTATATACGAATGTTATAAAACTATTAGGATAGAAGAGTATTGAAAATAACTTCGAATGTAATATCATAAAAGTTGTACTTGAATTGTTCGGAAAAATTGAAAACTATGAAAATAGAGCAGACGTGTAGCCGTAGTATACGTCACGGAGTCCCTGCAAACATAGGTACGCCAAGTAAAAGAAAATTGAGAGAATGGTAACAACCCGAATACCCAATAATATACTATATACATCAATATATATGTGCATTTACACAACAGGTACGTACCGAAATATGTTCATATAGTATGTTTACGATATTGTGTGCGTCCAGTAGTGTATTTGTTGTTCATTTGTACGCATTACACGTCGAATGCAGTCGTGGAACGCTAGTGTCATAGGCAAGTAGGCGCATAATAATGTACAAAGATACGAGCCGCGGGGAACACAGAGTTTTTCCGGCGGGTTTTCTCATTGGGAAAATAAGAAAACGTCGTGGTCGTCTTCCAAACGTTTTAAGAATATAATACTACAACATTATAGTAGAACTTACAAGTAGGTATACACTCGTATCGTCGCGTGTTTCGAGATCGGCCGGGTCATATCCACGATACGATCGTCTGCGGTAGACTATACGCACTGCGGGGCGACGACAGCCGGACGACATGAACGTCCGAAAAATGTTTTGAAATTTTTATAACGTGGGCTTAAGGTATGCTGTATGGTAATATTATTATTATACAGCCGCCTCCGGTCTACTTTAGACAATGCGCAGTCCAAATCCTTTCGACCAGCACCCATTAAAATTCGGTCACTATATATAATAATATATATACTATAATAGGTAATGTCTGGAGACTGTCCCACCTGTTTATCGTTGTGGCGACGACGATATTATATACCGTATACGGTTGTATATACGTTATGCTTATAGGACACATTATTATTATCCGGACAGACCGTCCAAAGTATATATAATGTCATATATATATATATAGGTACGTTATAATATATCCATCGTTAGGTTTCGTACAAATTACTTCCACGCGCTACTGCGTGCACATATTATACCGAGCGACTGGGGAAAGGGTTAATTTATATATATTCTATATAGAACCGTCCGTATACAGAGATATGTGAATAATTTACGATATGTGGTTTTTATATACGTATGTATATATTGTAATGTTTATGACGCCTCCGCATAATGGTTTACGTGTATAGCATATATATATATTGTATTGTACGTACACTATAATAATAGTATACCGTCTGCGAGGACGATTTTTTTTTTCCCGATTCTCAAATATCCGTTCCGGAATTCCTATATTATTATAGCTAGCCGTACGTCCCGGCAAAAAATCGAATAATAATAATACGAAATGACCGCCACAAAAAATGGAAATAAACGATAGAGAGGGTCGCGGCATATGCGTGTGCGTGCGTGTTCCTTTTTTTCTCGCAGACTCTCGGCAGTTGGGTCGTGTCACATGTACACCAAAAAAAGAAAAAAAAAAGGGATGTGTATACGACGACGGAGACAATGTATATATATATGTATACGAACATTATGTCGCGCGTATAGGAGTGTATTTTTTTTTCGGTCTCCCGCCCACCCTACGCCACTGCGTTCGTCGGCCATTTCGGGAATTCGTCTCGCGTATTGTTCGACGCCCGCACACACACGCGCACACGTTCACGTGTAAAATCGTGTGTGAATGTGGGTGTGTGCGAGAATTAGGCACGTTATGAACTGCGGCCTGGTGCACCGGCTGCGTATATATCGCCGGGCGTGTTAGTCGTTTTTTTTCGATCGGTGGTATTGAAAATCCGCTAAAGGCCTACGCGTCGTTGTGTTCGGTACGACGGTATTATGCAGAGAAAGAAAGAAATGAAAAAAATTAAAATACCGAAAAAAAATTCATGGATCCTTATGGTCAGCGTATTATATTGTTATACGATACGTCCCGAATGCACGACCGCATTCAGCATATGATTTATAATATATGTATGTGTGTGATGCGTCAAGTAAGCTTATTATATTATTTA
The DNA here is from genome assembly GCF_020184175.1 of Aphis gossypii. Classification (NCBI taxonomy): domain Eukaryota; kingdom Metazoa; phylum Arthropoda; class Insecta; order Hemiptera; family Aphididae; genus Aphis; species Aphis gossypii. Next base: position 52,330,981 of record NC_065530.1, on the reverse strand, counting down.
TTTGTATTCCTGCCTATTATAATATTATATTGCAATCGAGTATGAAATATTTATAAACTATTTTTAGATATTGTACAATATAGCTATATATACTGGCCGCGAGCACACAAGTCTTGAATAAACCTTAAAAGTCGTGACTTCTAACTATACATCAAGTGGTTACAAATTTGAAATAAGCTTGCTTCGATACTTCAAAAGTGTCATGTGACCAGCTGTATACTAACAACGAAATGCAGTACCTAATGCTTTTATTATAAAAATGACTAACTACCTACGTAACACTTTAGACTCTTTAGAGGTCTCTTCGTTAAGTTTATATAGATGCTCTTGAGATTTGTGTGAGAGTCTTTGGCACTCGTCTCGATTATATTTACTTAGTAAGTTATATAGTCTGTATAGTACAGGAATATAAAATAAAAACGTTTATGCGCGCGAATATAGGCTTCTAACGTTTTACTGTAAATATTTTTCATGTTTTTTATTCGCAATCTCTAATTTAATAAAATATCTTACGAGTATGATCATAGTATGATATATATATATATATACATATTATGAGTTGGATCGTGTGTAATGCTCGTACATAAAACCCTAAAACGCTTTTAGCGAAAGTACATGTGTAAGACACGCGTTCAAAGCACACGCGCTTTTATACTTTGAGCGCACTTTACGAGTCGACACTTTACGTAGGTGCGTATACAAGGTGGACCACCGTATCATCTCGTTTTATGGTACACGGTCGCCCATTCCGTATAAGCCACCGGTGGACACTATTTAGTGTCGAAAACCTTTTATTAAGAGTATATAATGCTTTACATTTAATGAGAATTTCGACTAAAATAGTCAAAGTATTAAATAAAATAATACTATGTATATTGTACAATCGGGTTGTGCATCTCTATACGATAGAATCAGACTAGAAACGAAAAGATGTCATCATATTGCCTTGCGTGTCATAGAAACGCCCACTTGGCGCGGTGACACAAACGTAGTTGGGTATACTCTAATATACTCAGGATATAAGTAAATCGATTCGAGTTAATTTACCTGGGTTCACAGATTCGACGGTGTAGGGAAAAAAAACCTTTAGCGTTGATTACTTCACTAACAATATGGTATGACGCTCATCGACGCGGGAAACGATGATTAATCTCTTTATTTTATACGTTTTATACTTGGCAGATATCGCGTACTCGGTTTTATTAACGTGTGTGTAACTTTTTAGAATAATTCATGTAATTATATTATGTGTGAGTGATCTATATGCTAGACGTACTGGCGGACGACCGACTGCGTTTTAAATGGCGCACCTATTTATAGTCAAGTTCGCAGAAATGTTTAAACATTTAGGAGTCGAGCGCGATGGTTATTTTCGATATTTGTATTTTTCATTATAGGTAGTTATAATGATATCAAAAGTAGACGCACAACCCCATCGTCTTTACCTGATGAATATACAATTTAGTAAGTTGATCGTGTTTTTGCCAAAACAGTAACTGAGTTGATATATTATAAGGGTAGGTAATCGCTAATTTCCAAGCCTATACGTATATCAAAGCGTATAATATTGTTTTTACAAGATGATGTTTTTTGTAATCGTTTACGTTTAAATGATAATGATTTGAATATGTTTATTCTTTTGACTTTCAAGTGCTAAGGCCGCTACTGATCGTATTTCAATTTTAATGGCATGCAGGTCAAAAGCGTAAAAAGATGTATACCGGTTAAGTCAGCCTTTTAAGTTAAACGGCGGCGGTGGGGCGTAGTTCAAGAAGAAATCAAACGTTTCTAAGACCGACGAACCGGCGCGCGATGGTGCCGCCCCGATAGTGCGTGCCTAAACATATTATTCCATCTCGTTTTTGCCGCTCGCGTGAGACGCGTTATATAATATACACGCAGGGCAAGTTCGGCGGTATATATGGACGAGGAGAAACAAAAACCGTCGAAATTTAAATATATTATGCATTATTATTACACATAAATATTTTGAATCCGATTGTCTGTCACGACGATGATAATATAAAATATATAAAGTAATAATATAATATGTATTATTCATGTATCGGTTAGGTATACGTCGCCGCCGCAGTCGCATAACATCAAGTAGGTAGGTATATAGTTATTATATTATACGCCTTATCGTGTACGAAGTGACATCTCGTCGATCGAAGTCTGAAGAGCATGCGTGCAGTGTGTTTTTGTTTATCTAATTAAGATATTTTCGAAATCTCATATTATACAGGCGATGACTATATAACACAGCCCATCACACTACAGCCCAGCGCGTTTACGGTATACGATTTCCAATCGCGCGAGTTCGTTATACATTAGATGCGCATAATAATGTGTACATACGATATATATGGTCGTATCATTATATATATATTACTATGCTACAGGTATCACGATAAATGTGGTCGAAGGGGGGGGGACTAGCGCGCGTGTGAGGTTTCCGGCGGGTTTCACGGGGTGGGCGGTTGGGTGGCGGGGCCATGGGTGAACCCAAGACGGATTTTTATTCAAATTCGACGGACTCTCTGGACGTCCTCTCCGTCTCATCACACGCATACCAGCCGGTACACGAGGAGATTCCGGTTTTTTTTTTTTGTCGACGACATCGTATTTGACGTATGAAATTGTTATCGTTACATCACTATATTATACGTTATATTATTATACGAATATGTTTAATATAGGCATCGAAGTTCTCACATTATGATAATAACATACACAACGTGTGTCTAAACGACACTACCTGTGTATAGAGGTGACGCGCGCGTGCTTTGCGCAGGACGACCCGCGCTATTGGTCCGACGCGAAGCCATTGCAGAGAATACGCGGAGAGTCCTTATTATCATACTCGAGATGCGCGGCAGTGCAGGATACCCGTTTGTACATACTATTGTATATGATTATTGTGAGAGCAATTCAATATGATCCGTAGATGTTAATAAATATCATAAATGATAATAATATCACGGAACCACGGCCTTTGATTAAAATGTCTATAATATGTAGAATATTATTTTCCGCCATGTTTTTTTTTTTATTAATTAACAGCCGAACGACTCCTACTTTTATGTAGCTCTCTGCCTCTCGACGATAATGATATTTAATCATAATAATAGTATAAATATTACTATACCTATACTGCATGCACTATAATAATATAACCTATTATGATATCTGTGAATTCGTGTAATACGCGCAGTAGGTACAATATATTATAACGACTAGACCGCACGCTCGACGTCGTGCAGTTCGCTCGTATTTTTGGGGGTTTTGTTTTTCGCCCTTTCTTTTTTTTTTCATTTGCGCAGTAACATGACGTTTCGCGGTTGCAAACGTTAGACACGCGATAAGAAAACGCGCATGTCACGCGGGTAAGGCTTGGAATTAATGAGTTGAAAATTTGAAAGCCGCGAGTCGCTATGCAGACGTTTTTGTTTCACTCAACTTTTGACTTCTACATAATATTATTATTATATCGTTATATTATACGTATACAATATTATGTAAATCGCAAAAGACGACCATTTTACATATACGACAAAGTCTCGCTGATTTTATCCTCGCTTTAAAAAAAGTATATTTTTTACATTTTAATTGAAAGAATATAATTTGATTTGTACACAGAATAAATAAAATAATGATAATTATAAATGCCATAAAAAATCACTGCCAAATGGTATAAGTGGTTTCGCTTATAATTGACAATAGTAAGGAAAGTATCCATAATCCGCTTAATAATGTTTAAATTGTAATTGTATAACTGGACAATGGACATGTTTTATTATCGAGTCAAGAATACTATACTAATATAAGAAAAAAAATCATTTTTATATAACTTGACTTACACCTAATTGAATTACACAATTTTTTTTTTTTAAATAGAAGTATTTATAGCAGGAACAATTCTAGCTATAATCAATGTTATAAAGATCTAGTATAAATATTAGATTTGTGAATGACTGGTGCATAATAGCTTCCATATAAGAAACAATAACAACAATGATAAGGTATCGTTGACTAATGAATCCATTTACTTTACATTACATCACGAATCGCACGAAACAAAATATGTCCATACGATGACAGCTAACTGACCCACGAGAATAAAATAATCAACGTAATTAGGTTTAAAAAATATTAACGTTTTTTTTTTTGTTTTTAACTTGTTAGCAGATAACAACAGTAATATAAAATTGTGTATGCAGGGTGATTTCCCATGAGAGTTTACCAAATTGAAATGGATTCCATATTGTTATCACGGAACATGTTCAAAATGTAATTAGTTATCTTCACGAGACACCATGAAATCTGAATTGTGACATCGGTTTTTATATTATAGTGAAAACAGATTTTCAGAATATACCTACCTACCTATAAGCACATATTTGATATATTTGATGTTCAATACGTAATGTGTATGTTTTATTTTGATAAGTGTTCTCTTCTCGCAATACATATTATTAAAATATTTCTAATGTATTAGGTATAAAATAATTTGAGATATTGCAAGTTGTATATATCTACATCAGTAAACTATACTACGTTATCGATTTGTAGAAACACGCAAAGTTTCAATCGTACAAACTACTGGATATTATAATTATAATTATTATACACAGGCATTCAAATTTATAGTAACAATATAAAATAATCTTAATTACCCGTTTTATGATTGCCAACCGTTTGCAATCATTTTGCAAACTGCATGGCAGCTGATACATAATATTATATTATTGTGTAGGTGCCCATTATTATACATTGCAATGACGTTATAGCTGCAATATTGTAAATACACCTGTGATCCATCAATTAAAACTACGTTATATGGTATTGACTATATTTTTCACCTAATTAAATTATTATTGTGATATAAAATATTATTTATAGGTATCACAAATAGCACGTACAAAATATCAAATTATCATTATTTTAGCAATAAATTAATATTATTTTAAAATGCATATTTTTCATCTTATTTATTTCTAATTTCTATAATATAATATTAAATCCATTAAAATGTATAACATATTATATACACAACGGATCTCGTCGGGACTGTATAAGATGTTGAACATTTTTTGAAAAAAGATAGGTAATCTAACAGTGTTTTGTATTTGGCTTTTGGACGGTGAATACCTAATACATTTATAATTTACAATTTGTTTTTGTTGACAAATTATTGTAGACAACCGTTGAACGAAGACGTGAATTTCGTCCCGTGTGTGAAAATAAATATACTCAGGTCGTAGTTTTATAAGTTAAGACGATACTATATTATTGTACCTACGGGCTACGGATCACTCAGTAGAAACCTATAATATTTTTTTCTTCGTAAAATCAGTCCTACACGAATGTTGACCACTTCAAATTCGTACCACCGTCATTCAAATACGGCAATAATGATCCAAAAATCAAATTAAAATAATAATATAATAACTATGGTCGGAAAAAAAGTAATCGACGCAGACAAGTGGTGGGACGATCCGTCCGCGCGCGGACGCATTATGGCGCGTGAGAAAAACATGGTTGACATCGTTTAGAACGTCGTGTGTGTGGTGTGTGTGTGTGTGTACGCGTTTAAGTGTTATTTGAATATATACTATTATATAGAACAGATTGACCGGTTGTCGCTCATCGCTGAATAAATCACGGCATTCAAATTATGATATTTTCAATATAGTTTTATTGTCTAACCAAAAGGATTCTTTTTTTTTCTGACATATTTTGGATCTCGCGCACCATATAGTGTGTTATTTTTCTGTATCTTTGAGTCCAAAGTATTAGTCATTATTGCCATGGGTTTTGACTATAATAGAGTACACTTTATTTGCAACAATAACTTACACGCACGGCTACTGTAAATTGACCATTGGTGTTCAACTGGTTTTTAATGCGCACAGTTGTATTCTTCTTTTTAATTAATTTAAACAATCAAACAGACTATATTGTAGTACTATGCCTATAATACTTCTATACTCTATTATTATAGTGACTCGCATCTCTTGCATAGGTAATAATAGAGTGTATATTATGTTTTACTCGTGTAACTTTTTGCGGTCTTATGCATTAGTTGTATAGACATATATGTCCACTTTTTTGGTAGTTAAAAAAATTGTAGCTAAACATATTTTTTCAGTTTTTCAGCAGCTGAAATTTAACGAAATTAAGCATGTTATTATGTCATTGTGTTTTCTTCGGCGCGTACATCGTTTTTGGATGTGCGTCTCGTGTTGTAGGGACCACCACCGCAGTCGTGTTTCGACACAAAAAAAACAACATACTATTCTTATAATTTACAATATAGCACCTACACAATAAAGTGACTGTACAATGACAGAAATAATAATACGTACAATAATCGTCTAAATACGTTAGTTATAACACGCACCTATTTATAGTGCGCTGTGCAAAAATAAAAGTAACAGTGTAGTATACATATATTATAAGTACATAATATTAAATATATTTAAATAACATTTCGCAGTGTGGGGCGATGCTAACGTTATATATTTATTGTCATATTATTATCATGACACACACACAATATACATGGTATATAATACATATATATACTATTATTGTGTATATACGCTTAGCGTTTAAATTGTTATAATATATAAGTACAATATTAAGTAGTCGTACGCGTTAACAACCATATTGCATTAATATTCTTCCATAGTCATAGGTATGCCATATGTTATTTTGCGGAGCGTAAACATATTATATTATTATTATTATTCTTAATTTTTTCTTGACATTTAATCGTAACAATTTTATATTATTATACGTGTAACGCGAACGCGTGATTCTAAATTTTTTTAGATTTTCTATGTACAGTACCTACGTTGTTTAATTTTAACGTTGCACCACGTCGACGCCAAAATATTTAAATACATAATATTCTAAATTCGCAAAGCCATCGCGAACGATAAGGGCTGAGGGCTGCTATTATACGTCTGTGCAAAAAATATGTTATTTTAACCAACATATCTGACTAATTTTCAACGGTAGGTATTATAATTAGATTTGTAAAAGTGAAATGAAGTTTGAAATTTATATAGTTCATTTGCCAAATTCAAAATAGTTTATCTTATAGTGCATTTAAAAGTGGAAATTGTTTTATATATAGTTCCGTTTATCATAAAAATCTCAAGGACTAATTAAAATAGAGTGTTTTAATTAAATATTATACCATATATACTTCATACGATAGTCCTAAGAAATACTTTTCAATCCACTTGACAAAGATGGAAGGTGAACATGTATTTGTTCATCGCACGTAGGTTACAATATAGATAGGTACAACATATACAATTTTTATCTCAACAAGCGTTTTGGGTCGAGCAAAATTGATTTTGCACTCACTACGCGTAGCAGGTGACATCATAAAACGCAGTTGCCGTAAACGTTGACTTTGACTCCCCCGGTCCGGTCCACGGCCCCGCGGGGGATACGGTTGATTGGAAGAAACTTCTTCTTCTCCTCCATCCTAACCCACAATGTACACACTCACACACACACGCCTGTATAAATAGGTTTGGGATCACGGTATACGCCAGGGACTTTGTGTGTCGGAGAAATCATTTTCTCTATTTCACGGCGTTTCACTCGCGAAACCCTTTGGGAATGGCCGCGGGATTAAATTTCCGCTTTCCGCGTCCAGCCTCGTACATATACCCTTATACACCTGTGCGCACTTATGTTCGTATATACAATGCTGTCGATCGTAGAGTGGATTTTTGTGTCGATTTTACGATATATATATATATGTACAGAGGCGTCGGTGGAACGGGGGCTGCCTATACCTACGGTTTTTCTTCTTTTTTTGCTTTCCACCTCTGCTACAGTTACGCGCTTTCGTTTGTTTTTACTCCCCCGTCCTAAGTCTTCGAACCGTGTTGTTTTTATTATCGCGCGTTCCACTCGCCCCCGAACTATTTATATACATATAGTATTATATTGGATAAACTCTCGACTTTCGCCGGTTTCTTTTTTAACGTATATATATATATATAGATGGTATACGTACGAAGGTAAAATGGCGTTTTCCGATTTCTCGCGTATAACGCGAGATGTATTATATATTGTGTACAATATAATACACGATTTTGCTGCTGTAGTAATTCAATTTTACGATTCTCGCCCGATATCGAAACTCACGAATCTGTCCCGCTCCCTGCAAAGGGTTGAGCCTATATTTATACGGTATAGGCAGGTATATATATGGCTATATTATAATCGTTTTTGTCGCGAAACAGCGAAACGCGCACATAAAATTTCCAATCCTTTGATTCGAGATAGTAAAATAATATCGAGTACGCACACCTACCTGCCTATGTGTTTTTTAATACATAAAATATTTTTCATCGCTCAATATCATATTTTATACAATATAACATTATATAGGTGCCGTATATATACGCGAGTTGCATTAGCCGGCGGCGTCCCGTAGGCATATAATATCTCGAACGACCTTAACAAAAACAATGCCAAGACGACGGTGAACCGTATTTTATGGAATTATTTACGTATCACTTTATATAGTTCGTGCAACGCGTTTAACGGTTTCATGTGCCGGCGACTGAGCGATACAAATTTACAAAAATTAATTACGTCTATGATATTATTATCGTCGATATAAACGCTACATAACTCGTGCTCGCAACAATAGAGTTGATATTGATGTGTACACGCTAAAACAGGAAATCAGACCGACGCGAAAATACCGAACGCTCATCTATGGATTATCTATAAAACTCATTTATTTCCTCAAAATAACTATTCCCTTGTTATATAACGAGACCGTGGATGGGTAAAACTGAATATCATTATACTGTTCGCAAATCGTGACTGAGTATAATAAAATATTGAAATCGTGAGAACATTGACAACGGACATATTATGTACGCGATTATTATACGCTCACTATTTCTTTCTGTCAATTTGACTATAGTAGGTAGGTACACGTAAACGTAAAAACGTATAAAAAATATTTAAAGTAAACGTATTCAGCCGTCATTATGTTATTGTGTATGTTTTGTAAAAATATTATTATATTATAATATTATACACACTACGCAGGATTCGAATTTTGGTGTTTTGTTATGGAAAAACTCGGCCACAATATTTATATAGGTATTATTTCCATGAAAATTGTGTTAGGCTAATGAATAGAATACATAATATTATGTACGTATTATATTTTGGGGCTACACTGCTATAATATAATATAGAAATGAAAAAAAAATGAACGATTTTAGTCTAATACGAATTTTGTATTCGTACATTTTTTTTATTATGTTATAAAACACGCGCACGCGTACACACTGAATTAGAATCACGTATATACCTAGATCTAATAGAGGAGTGGTTTTTCTCGGTCGTAATTAATTATTATTATTCATATTGGAAATATTATACGACGTTGTTTTAAAATAATTTTATCGCGCTAATAAATTGACCGGAACGTTTCATTCAGTTTAATGTATAATATGTGTCTACGGTTTAACGGCGTCAATTGATGTTAAATAACTGTAATTTAAATAAAGTGCAATAATTGATGGCGCGTACGTCGAGATTTGTCATTGGTACGTGTACGTTATATATAGCCATTCATTCAACTGTAAATTATACACAAACACATACTATATATTATATATACTCGAAGACATGGTCATTTGTAAAATACTTAACATCACTGTACAGCATTGCAACGGTTATACGACCCAATAAAAAAAGTAAGAGATTTTAAAAGTCCAATATTATACAACTGCATGTAACAAACAATGTGTAGAATATATTTTTGCACATTGTTTTCTCGGGCTGCTCGTATATTCAGTTCACCTATATATTATTATCTAATATTGTGTTTATAACGTATAATATACAAATATATTAAACTGACGGTATAAAATAAAAAATTTATATTAAACACTCATTTTCTGTTCTTAAAATATAAGTCATCAAATACTATTAATACGTCATATACCTTATAAGTTACACCATAAAATTCATCAAATATCATATTAAACATTATTTACGAGACACATTGCATCGCATGCAAGAATTATTTGATGTTTAATTCAATATTATTATATGTTTATAATTAGTGCACATTAAATATAATAATGATTATTTGTATTCCCGCGGGCATAAAAATAAAAATTTAATCGTTTTTTAAATATATATTATATTAATATTAAATACAGATGCTAATATTATTTATTCAAAATATTATCTATTAAAATTTATAGATCACGTTGCTCAATTATTGAGTTACTAATTAGGTAATAAATGTTGCCTACCTTTATAATTTTATCTAATATAATTGTATTAATCTCTGCTTCAAAGTCAATATTATAATATGTTGTTTTAAAATTAACCAAATAATAATGATAACATTTTTTGCTGATTACAATAAAAAACAATTGAAAAAATATTTTTTCAAGATTCATCCCCATTTTTGAAGACGTTGAAGATATGAATATTATGAGGGCTATAGTGGCTTTACATTTTAGTTATTAATATTAATCTATCAATATTTATAATTTGTAAAAATGGTCCAAGTACAATAATAAACATTAGAGCTAGTATTATATATTTATAGGTACTTTATATTTTTGTAAAAACACTTTTAAAGTTATTTTATTCTTTGAACATTTGAATAGACAAAAAAATACTCGTTTGAATTTGGAATTAGCTACATCAATATTTTAAAAAAAAAATGATTCACTAAATAATTTACAGTAATAGAGGATATTATTCTCATTTTAAAAACAGAAATATGCATCGTTAAGAGGTGGCACACAAATAACTTCTTATGTTATAAAAATATATCAGGATTTATGAAAATATAGTCTTTAAGTATATTTAATCATTAATTCAACAGTCATAATAATTTGAATAAATTTATTTTTCAATGAAAAATGGTGTTGATCATGTTTGGGGAATCATTCTGTATATTGATTTAAAATGTATTATATGTGTAAGCATGCATGGCGTGTGTGTGTATAAATGCGAGGAATTTTTTGGACGTTGTATTGTATATTTTTTTTTCTCTGAACGATATTATGGTCATATATTCTGATCCATCGATACTTTTTTGTGGAATACGCGTCGGGGACACACTATCCAGAATTATAGGATATAAGGTCATATATATGTATAGACATATAGTTGTGATGAAAACAATGGATAAATATATGGCCACAGTCGCCGTTGTCGTGAGCGTCGGCGAGATCGTGTCCAACGCTTGTAATACAACAAAAACACGAAAAAAATAATAATAAAAGACCAAATACTAATAGATGAAAAAATAAAAAAACAAACATTGAATATAAGGCCTTAAACACGAGTCGGAAGCACGGGGCAAAGAAAGAGTGAAAAGAAAATGGCATGCTTCCAGAGGAGGCTAAGAACTCACTACCGTCCGTCCGACCATCTGAATTACCAATTCAAATGATGTCCTACGCACATATACATACCACAGCCGCATATAAGCTCCGGCCGAGTAATCCAGCCCAGTCGTAAATCTGAGAACACTGTATACATTACACATATATTACATTATATATATATATATATATATATATATATTATATATATATATATATATATATGTCTGTATACATGGTATTTTGGATTAAGACGTTTCTCCCCACCCCGAGGCTTCGAATCTCTTTCTCTCTTATACACCCCAATCACGGTCACTTATTTTATTTGTCGACCCGAACCTATTCAGTTTGTTTATTATTTTTCTTTTCTTTTTTCAGAATTATAATTTGGACGGACGTCGTCGCCGCCACATACGCCACCGCCGATCACGACTACCGCGACAACTGAGATGTGTTGTCTCACGACCAATATAATATAATATTGGATTATTGTCATCGTAATTTCACCGGACGACCAAACACGAACCAGATTTTATTTTTAATATTATTTTGATAAATTTTGACCTCGTGCATGGCCATCTTCTTATGCCGGAATTCGTGCTTATAACGTCTACGACGACTACCATCACGAACTATACAATTCCCTTAAACGACTATGTGAGAAATTAAATTTGTCCTTTTCACTTTATATACACAAATTTTATGGTAGAATATTTGCATTCACGCTGATATATTATAAACTCATTTATTGTTAATTCTATATTATTATTTATAGGGTGTTGATATTTTGTATATAATGTATTGAATGTACTCGGATATAGGTAAATAAATAGTTATTATGTCTTATGAACATTATATATATATATATATACATATACACAGCAATTGCTTTAAGTGAACTCCAGTACGAATGTAATATTTTATACAACTCAATTGATAGCAATGATATCCATTTATACCTATATAGTTTACGGTCTGATCTTTGCTCGTTTATTTTAAATGGTTAAGCTATTTATATATATATACCGACCTATGTTCTTTTACTACGACCCTTTTAAGTCAATCAAAAATTAATGTTTTAATCTCAACAACTGCACTGCATTGTAGCGACTAAAAATGTAATATAATAATTATTCAAAATTAACTACCGATTCATCGGCAGACTAAATATTGCTCTAAAATATTTGAATTGGTTCGAACCAAACCAAAGGCTGTTATTGCGTAAGGTTTATATGAATTAGTTCTCGATTATGTAGAATAATTATATTTTAAATGTTTTATCTGACTTTCTTTAAATTATTTAATATAATATATTATTTCATTAACTGCATGTAACCTAAGTTAATATTAACGCAAGTTTTGATTCGGTTTGGCGAAACTTTTATGCTCGGCATTAATTGTCACATTTTTTATTTCACTTTCATTTTGGACATTAATTACTTTACATGAACCATGATTCACGTGTACGCATATATATACGATTTAAACGATTTAAAACGATAAACCTACTCTTAACAGAGCGTGTGTTATTATTATTTTATAATATATTTCTAACTGTCCGACACAATGCAGAACTATAACATAGTTCGTGATGTATTCTAAAATATGGTTCGATATTCTATTTACTATTATACTATTTATATATTATTATAATATTATGTTAATTTGTTTCAGGTGTATGAGAAGATAGATGGGGTTTGTTGTCAACGTTTTCTTCTTTTTTTTTTGATTTAATGCACGCACATACAAATCACACGTGAGCAAGTATTTGAACACCGAAAATAGTCGCGTCGTTATTTCTTACAATACTATATACTGCACCTCAGTCGCATAGGTCCCAAGTGCGTACATAATGTTATATACGATAAGCGCTTGTACGCGTAATAAATACGAACGCATATTATATGTAATTGCACAGCGGGCGTGAGCGATAAATAACAGTTTTTGTTCTTCCGTCTCTATGTGTATTATAATTATATTATGTGTACCGTTCGAGCAGTACTCTCGTTTTGACTCGACGTGCAGTGTGAATAACAGATATGTATATTATTATATTTTTTTCTGGCTCGCGGGACCAAAGATCCGCCAAATGCATACAGTCGTCGTCGCGCAATAAACTCTCTCGCGGCGGGCGCGGGGCGTGTTCCGCGTGCAGTCTTGTATAATATGCGTCGTGTCAAAGGCTGAGTACAGGATGAGGTACTGATGCAGTACGAGAGACGAATATAAAAAGAAAAAATCTCATTTGGCTACGTTCCAAATTCGAAACGGAAAAAAAAAAATTAAAACCGTATACATACACCACCAGAAGTTAAAGCCAGTGTAATAATACTATACGCTACCGCATGTATATTTACATAACATAAATATCATAATCATGTATATATGTATATAAACATTATAATATACATTATACGTCGAGCGATATTGAAAACTGTCTGTGCCGAAAAAAATCACCGGTAAAATAAGTAACCTACTAAAGTGCACAAAATGGTATATTATAATAATCGATATATAGTATTCATATGACTGTCGTGTATTTTATAGATCACAATCGCATTACCATAGGTATTTACCTTAGGGTGTGACAAGACGAGGGGCGGTTCGTATTTGTTTATTTATAACCACATAGAACCATATTATCTGAGAAAAATATATGTATAGGTACCTATTTTTATAATATATAGTTTAGAAAGTCATCCTCACATCAAAACACCTCGTCGAATACACAGCGAGGACCCTTATTATAAATGTATAAAGAACTGTTACAATATGATGCTAATTGACAATAATATTATGCCGTTTCTTTGTATAATATATGTGTAGGTTTATGTATGAACGTGCGATTAACGAGTGATACCGTGAGGTTCCCCGCAGCCTAACATATTGGAATTCGTCATTAGCCGGGCGGCTGTTTTACATTATTTTTTTTTAAATTAGGTAGGTTTTTTTATTCTAAAAAAATATATTACTATGTCTAATACATTTTCCCGGCCGTCCCAACTTATTATTATCACATCTTTAGGCACTCCTTAAAACTATTTAAAATCCAGCTGGTATGTAAAAACTTAAACACTAGGATACAATTTCATGAAAAAAACTACGGAAGTCACACTATTGTATAGTACAGGTTTTGAATCGATTTGTCGATGAGAAGGCATTACACATTATAATATATTAGTCTCTATTTTAACTGATAAAAAGAGTAAGATGAAATTGAAAGTATGCAGTATGGATTTGAAAAGAGTGTCTAGTAAATAAATAATATACAAGTACCTACATATAAATTATACATAGGCAAATAAAGCAGTGAATGAACTAATCTTAAGACAATATAATGAATTGAAGATGTTTTCCTTAAAGCAAATTAAACTAAGAAGCATTGTGCAAAGTCAAATCATGAATCAAACAATTTTTATATCAAATATTCTATATAAAATCTAGTAACCGTTAATTATATTTTATTTTTCATAAATATGCATACACAATAATAGGTAATAATTTAACTATCAAACCGGAGTTTGATAAAACTAAATAATTATTTTACTAAAACATCCATATTATATAATACACTGTATAAAGTATACTCGTTAAGTGCATCATGTCAATAATTTTTGGAATGTTTCTGATGACAAAACGTCATATAAATAATAATAATTATTATAATTAAGTATGCAAACTTGAAATATTAACCATTAAGACATTATTTTACATCTAATATGCATTATAGTAATAATATATTATAAAAAAATGATGTTAACATTGCAGTGCGAATCATTGAAAACATAACAAACAGGTTTTTTGGAGAAAAAAAATATTACCTATGTATAAGACTTTTAGATAAAATAAGCACCCAAGTAAACAGGTTCAAGGTAAAAAATCTATTCGCTTTAATGTCACTAATTTCTTTCAATTTTCGGTTGCCCGATTATCTTACGACTAAATTATGAAAAGAAAATATATACAGCAGTATTTTATAATCCTAATGTGCATAATTTCCATATAAAACGTCATTATTGAATTATTTTTTCCACTCTTTTCCTATCGGATTTAGTACTTTATTTCTGTTGGCATTTCACGGTTTTAACAACATCGCGGTGGAATCTGATTAGGACATTTTCATTCTAGTATAGACGCAATATACGACGTAGGTATTTAAATATTGAATACAAGTATATACGATTACCTAAACGTGCTCGAGGACCACTGCGAACAATCGCAACACCAATAAGATTTCATTTGGAGGTGACCTTTAGTATGCGTATATTCGTTTAATATATTTATGTTATGTATTTATACGGTCGGAAGTCGAGGATGGTCGCGCGTGGTTAGTCGTCGGATAGTCGGGGTGGACGACCATCAACATATTTTGTTGAAAACAAATCTGATGCGTAGAATTTCGTCGGAAGAATAGAAAATAGCGGAGAAAATGTTTGTACACGTTTCCCGTGTATAATTATTACACTCACGCCATGTGCCCACAAATACGACTACCGACGTGTAAAGATATCCGGAACAATTTCTTGGAAACTCGGATGCCGTGTGATATACTTAACGCACTCAACGACCCGACTACCACCACCACCACAATAATAATTATGATATGCAAAACGTACGGGACCATGTTTAAATATCATTTTCACATATCTCTTCCAATGTTAATTTTTTACAAAAAAAAAATAATAATATATATACTATATAGGTACTTTCTATTTTTTTCCAAATATTATGACTTTATATTATTATTATTTTTTTAATCGTTAAAATTATTTATTTTATTTGTATAAAGTATAGAAAATATTGTTTTACCTTAAATTATATAATATTATAAAGCATAGTAAAACTCTCAATCTATTAATTGTGTATAGCTATAAGTAAAAGATTGATAATAGTTTTTACTTTAAAGCTATTATATTATATTTCTGCTGTAATAATTTATGAAAATTAATATTCTACTATCTTTTATTACAATGATTTTTTTTTGTTTTAATATATTTCCTACTTGCTATTAAGCAATTTAAATGAAAAATATATACTACTCTTATTCAAAAAATAATAGATATTTATTATAATTAAAAATACGATGACAATTTGTATGTTAATAATGAAAAAATAATATGAGCCAATGCAGGAAAATTGTCTAGATTTATTTATTTTTTTAAGAAAAACAAACAGTGGCGTTTGAAAAATTCTGGACAGGATAATACTTCCGAGACGGCAAGCTTATTAAAATATGTATATTAAGTAAACACATTACGCGAAACCTTCAGCAGCCCATAACATTCACGAAAAACAGGAAAGACGTTTTTCGATAGTGTGCTATATTGTTGGTATATTAGATAAATATTAAATATTATGCTATCTTCGGTTTGGCCGTCCTACTTATGCATGATAATATAAGTTTTTATACAGACTCTTTAATGCCCTTCATAGCGCACATCGATAATTATTTGAAAAAATGTTTTAGGGGAGGGAAGCACAATTGTTTCCTATTGTCATTTCCTTCTAATTAATATTTTTAAAAATATGTTGCTATATTATAGTGCCTATGTAAATATACGATAAAGTTATGGTAAAAATGTAAAATATAACTATATAAAATTATATTATAATCAACTGGAATTATACTATTTTTGTTTTTGCTTTAAATCAATTTTCAAGAGTTATAATATTGATTTTTGTAAACTATTTGAAAAGTAACGAGTATGAAGTTTAGGAGAGGGAATATATTACACCACACACGACCGTAGATGGATCATAGTCATGAAATCATAACATACTCGTGTCGCGTTTGATGTTTGAAATTCGAGGAAACTTATTTCGTACCCGTTTGTTGCGTATTTTATACGTCTAATCAATGTTGTTTGACCTCGACGATGTCGTCAGACACGCGACACTCCTTAACACAACTTTTTTGTTGCTTTTTGCCTAAATTAAAATGATATTGCAGAGTAAGTAGGTACCTACATAATAATATATAGTACAAATACGTAAAATACTATACTGACATCAAATTGAACGATCAACGAAAGATTATAGATGAACGGAACTACTCTAGAATACGTATGATGATCTCTCTCGCGGGGTTCGGAAGCTGTATGACGACGGACATCCGTCGAGGTGTGGATTTTTGACCCAAATAATCAAAGGGGGCGCTTATAGTTGGACGCGGCGCGTGCGCAAAACTTGGAAAAGTATATTACTATTATTATTATTATTATTGTTATTATCATCATATTCCGCCCACACGCTGAGGGATGAAAAATCAATACAACCCGGCGGCGATATACCGCTCGTGCGATCGGGTACTCTCCTGCAGGCGGCGGCGCGTAACGTCTGACCTATCGCGTGGCGTCGTCTTATTCGTTTAGGAAAACTGCTACGACAATGTCGTACAGAGACTGCTAATATAGAAGTACAATATTGCCATCGTTTTTTGTCAAAATTATCCAAGCCAATTTTCAGCCAAGTTAATCTAACCTAACTTCCATCACTACAATTCACAACCACCTAAATCATTACACATTATATTGCGTACATAGGTATACGATGTATAATAATAATGGCATGATCATCGGAACTTATTAATTTATTAATTTATCTAAACGTACTCGTATAATATATTATAAATACAATATAAATAAGATTAATAACAGTAATAATAATAATAAAAATATAATAATACGTACAGTTTATTGTTTGTAAATTCATAACAATAAAAAATATCCTCCTCAGTCCTCATATTATTATAGATATTCTATGTTTAATTTAATATTTTTATAAGTTTCATAATATTGTGTTATTTTTTAATCATATCAGTTATACAAGTTTTTTTCACAATAATATTTGGTTGAAATATTGTACTATCTCACTGTGCAACTAAAAAAAAATGTTTATTTATTCGTTTGATTTTAAATATTTTTTAAGATAATTTCTATTATCATATTTACTATATATTATAGTATATTCGCTATATTGATTTAATTATTAATCAAGTATGCATACATTAAATAATCAGTTATTTAAATGTTCAGTTTATAAATTATATAATATAAGATTATGGCCTATGGGAGAATACAATTGAATTTATTTAAATAATCTACTTTTATAGTACCTACTACTGTGTATAGTTTTCATATTAATACGGTAGGCACGCGTAATCAAAATATATTTTATTCAATAAATATTTCGTTAAAATCTCAATACTTAGGTATATATTATTTATATAAAATTGATTTTGGTGGGAAACGTGTAAATATTTATGTGAATATTAATAATTATACAGTATAACTATTTATATTTTCTATATGAATTTCATATTTTTTTTTTTTTGATTTTTTTTAATCATTGTGCTTTTTAGCCAATATAATATTCTAAAACCGATCAACATCCATATGTAAATTTTTGCTTTGTTTAAATTTAATTATCAATTATCTATTAGTATTTTTCAAAAATTAATATGATTAACATGACGATTAGATATTAAATTACTAATTAATAATCGCATGTATTCATAATAATATGTATTTAAAAGAACGATCATAATTTTTCTCGACTCGACTATAACGATAATTGAACGGATGTATCATTATAATTATTACTTCAAACCACGACTAACCGGACAAAGACTCTATACACTGATATATGATAATTATATATGCACACCAAACGAAAAAAAATAAAAATAAAAATAATAATCCACCAAGCTTAAATCCCAACTACCAACGAACACTATTTTCGGACTCACCGAATAAATTCTCATATAATCTTACTCGTTTATCGTTAACCGTGTCCCAATATAACAACGCGTCAGTATATATATATATATTTATACCTATATATTATGAGTATATATGTATATGATATTGCGTGTTGTGTAGTGTATATATACCTACGCTGCGGCAGTGGCCTCGAGTTACGCCGTTGTGTATAGAAAATCGAAATAAAACCTATAAATGACAATTAAAGGTATTTTTTTGTTACTTCTTTTTGTATTTCGTATTTTTTTTTTTTTTTTTAATGAGCAGCCTCGGATAGATGTCAGTATTTTCCTCCGTTAATTAAAAGAAAACACGCAACGTATTATAATAAGACACATAAATATGTAATGCATTTAAAATAAAATAAAACGTCACTGCATGTTTGTTTATCCTCTATACATAGGTAAGTTTAAAATCTTAAGTAGCGTCGATTACATTCAATATTATAAATGCTGCACCGTACACACACAGTAACACTCAATCGAAATGTTCATATTTTATTCATATTTTAATATAAATAACTATTCGATCGTGATAATATAGTCATAAAATGACGTTTTCATTTTTACCGGACGAGGAAACATATTAATATAGGATTATAGTATTATGGGCATAATAAATTTGTAAATAGGTCATAATAGCTTAATAGCCGGTATATTAGATATAATACAACAGTAGTTTTTAGTTTGCAGTGGATATAATAAAATGCGCGTAAAACTGTTATCCGCCCCAAATCTAGACTTAGACTACGCTGATGTACACCGTTACATCATTTATAATTTTTATTAATTTATCAGCCGAAATATAGTTCCAGTGACAATAATTTCTGGATTTTACATAAGCTTAAATATAATGTATTCTCTGTGACGATTATTTTTTTGACAAGGACTAAGGTGATTGCGCATGTCTGCTTTAAATGTTGTAAAAAAAATCCAAACGTTTAGTTTTGCGGTCACATCTCACATATTATTATTTTGTATTAAGTATTATCATATTAAATGAATAATTAATAATAAAAAATAATAATATATAGTGTAGGTGCGCCTATTATAAAATGCTGTTTGCAATCTAGATAAATATAAAACGGAACTAGAAAATATAGGTATATCTACGAGTGGCAAAGTTCATTATAATTGCAATGTTTTTTTTTTTTTTAGTTTTAGAAAGTGGAGAATAATATAATATTATGTATGTTACTTATATCAATAAGCTACACGTTTATAGTAACTTCATACTTATTTTGGTACTTTTAAATCATGACTATATGGTACACCTGCTAAGTTTTAGCTTTTAAGTAATAACAGTGCCGAATGGAAGTTTAACATTTTTAACTTAGGGAGGAATATATTATACATTGTGCATAATTTATGTGTACCTAATACATTAATATAAACAAAAAAAGGATTGAAAATATTTTGTCTTTAAAATTATTTTTTTAAGAAATTGGAAGCTGAAATAAAATAACGAAAAATGATAAGAATTATCATATTAATAATTATACATTATATATACATAAAACATGTTTTTAACTTTCAGTTTTTTACTTAAAATATATTAGTATATTACACTTAATTTTATTTTTCTTATTGCTAATAAAAATTTAGTTCTAGTAATAATTTACAATATGCATGTTAATAATTGTTTATCTATATCAATTTGATTATTATTATTTTTTGTTACTGTGAGGTGTTATAATTTATAATACATTGGTATGAACATTACTTCACTAATAGGTACAAATTAGTAAAAAATATCATATTGATATTAATTATAGGTACAAGGAATCTATAACCCCGTTGGTCAATTTTTTTTTGATAATCATCAACATGTTTGAATTATAGGCATATAATATGAGTGTCATGTACTGACAAGTGACAACTATAAACGGCAACATAAACAAAAATACTTCTACCTATACTGTTGAAATCATAAATGGGATAGTAATATATATAGCGTATATGCCGTAGAGAATTATAGTACATCGACCTCCTGTGATTTTCTAAAACAATGATAAACGATTCATATAAATGTGTTAATCTATTTATGAACAATTTTAAATCTTGTTTGAAAAAGGACATTATGTATAATTAGTACGTGCCTTTATATTATAACGCTCGTCGCGTTAGGGTTAAGAATTCAAGAGGAACTCGGCGATTGACATTATATCGCATGTATATATAGTAAGTTGTTGTATCAAGCTGTTTACGCTTTCTAACAATATAATATTATATAATATTAAACGTATAAATAAAGACACATAAACTAAATGCTAGATATCTCATTTCTCCAGTGAAGTGTAGACCGTTTTAGAACTCCATTACTACTCGATTGACAAAAACGAATAATTCTTGTGAGAACATATTTACGCACCAAAGAATGAACGCTTTCTGTCCGGTTTGTATTTTAACTTTATTAAGAAAAACATAATATACGTATACGAACTCGTGCCCGTGGTTAATTTAAACGTGTATTTTTAAGTACTAATCCAATTTCGAAAGTCTACATTTATAGATTCAACTACGATTAGGTATATATTATATATGTGCTAGACACCATATTACTATGTACAGTCACGTTGCATATTGAAAAATAAAATCGAATTTATATATAAAAAAAAAAACACTGGATTGGTATTTACTTATAATGGCTACCGTTTGACTAGCTCGCATATCTAAACATAAAATCTTTGATCGAGTTATATCTGAATTTTCAAAAGTTTTTTTCTCCGTAATCCAATATATACGTATTTTAATAATGTCCATCTAACCCTACCTCGTCATGCCACTCGTCGTTGCACCTCACCACCGCTCCCGTTCCGCGTCCTTTCGGCGTGTACCGATTTTGTTCTTATAATATACCGCTGTGTGCGTGCAGCCCATATATACCTATATATACCTTTAATGAGATTTAGTGTACGTGTATTATAATAGTCCGAACAACGCGCTACGTGTAATGGCCACCCAACTGGCGAGGCACGCAGGCCAACGGTTTTGCATAAAAACCAGTTTCTCTCTGTCTATTTTTTTTTCCCCATTTTATTTATTATATTTAAATTCTCGGAGGAAAATCATTCGTTTAACCGAATTACCATAATAATTATTACACACGTATATGCATGCCCCGTGCACTGCGGGTTCGCGCGTCGCCGATGACGCTTGTTTTTTTTCCACATATTTTTATAAAATAATATTACTAATACATCGATAATAATATAAGCACGCATAGGATATGACGTATTATTATTATTATAGGACGAACATAATAATATATAATATGTTTTTATGCAAAATTGTCGCAACCGGTAAGTAGCGAGTGGCGACCGAATAATTTATTTACACCGTCGGCGAAAACGTATAGGTGCGATGCCAGAGGTTAAAATAAGCGACCATAATGAATAGAAATGTTTTTTTTTTTTGAACGAAACTGCCTACACATAAATTGTTCAATGTTATGTCCATAAATATTTTGTTATTATTTTTATTTTTATCCGTCGCTTGGATTATAATGTAGCCGGTACAACAAATATGGTATATACCTAATATATATATACCTACTCGTTTTCGATATGAGGATTTGATAAACAATCGAAGGCGTGTAAAACACGTAACTACACCAATCGATTGGAGTTGGACGGTAATAATTGAAGTGTTAAAAAAAATTCGACGTCAAACAACCTGCAGATATTATATTATTGAACCGATGATAACAAAATGTTGTTTTCGCGTTTTTTAAATAGTAGTTTAACGTTAAATTATTTTATTATAAAGTTGTTAATATTATTCCAATATCATAACGATATGACAACCACACACGTGCATTTTCGAAGGAAGACAATTCCTCAAGTGACGGTCTTGAGAGACTCAACTTCAACTTTCCTTTCAATTGATTTTTAAAATTAAAATAAATTTGTGTTTGTGTCAATAATAGACAATTGCTACCTTAAAGTTATTAATTACCTCGATACTTGGTGAAAATAAATGTATTTGTTTTGTAGTCGACATCACGTGACTACTTATTACGCAATAATGAACTAAATACTATTTTACCAATATACATTTTTATATAACCCTTTTTTTACACTTTACGTCTTATGGTGTTGTACTGTTGTACCTATTGAACAGTCGTCGTAATATAGATTTGATTTTTAGAGAGTATGAGTTACGGTTTATCTACTTTGACTTTCAAATATATATCTTGGAAATACTATAGTTTATACTCGTCTAAAAACAATCAAATTGCCTGATAAATGTTTAATTGAAAAGATCAATACTGGAGAGTCTAATAACTGAAAATTTACCGAAATAACAAATGTGTATCAATTTTTTAGGAAAGCATACAAAAAAAAGAAAAAATTGCCGTCGAAATACTTTGCTAGTGCAATAAGTGCATCTTTACCCGGCCGACGTTAACCATCATGTTGCGTGTACGTGCGCAGCCGTATGGATAATATTAATATTGTATTTCAACATGGTTCTTGGAAATTCGTTACGGCCATCACCACCAGTGGCGCGTATTAAAGAATTTGTACTAGATGGCGTCTGGTATATAACGTGGGAATTCGAAGGCGCGTCTTATTGTAATGTATAGAATTAATTTTAATATTTTGTTTTATTCGTTAAAACGTTTACCGTAAAAGATGTCTTTATTCGTAAATATTATCAGATCGATTGGCCACTTATTTTTCGTTTAATAAATAATTTCTTAACGACTATGTGAACTGTCAAAAGATGTGTACGACAAGAACTCGGCAGCGGCTATCGAACAAGAAACAATATTGTATTTTCAGCTGTGCGTTGAGTTGCCTGTGACTACGAGACACGGGCGTTTTTTATATTTTTTATTTTTACCAAAAAAATGCAATAATACCTATACGAAATTAAAAAATTTATAATAAGTACAGATATTAAGTTAAAATCTGAACAGTGTAACAGTGTAAGTAGACTATAAATTTTGGATAAAAATAAATTACATGTTTTAGTTAATAGGTATTTTAATTTAATATACCATTTTTGAATGATACTAAATTGATAGGTAACTGTAATGTTTAAATAAAAATCGAATGTGTTTAAAATGATCAGATACATATATTAAAAATTGAACATGTGAAACGATTTTAAAACATAATGAATTGTTTTTAAGTGTAATTATTATGTATTAAGTCATACTATTAAATATTGAAAATCAAAAAGTATAGATTCATTTAATACAATAGGCCTGCTCTAAATGAGTCTAAAATAAGCGAAGATAAAGTTTAAAATATTATTTATTTTATAGATTATTGAAAAACTTTAAAAGAATAGCACAGAATAATTATTTTAAGTATTACAGAGAAAAATAATAAATATATTTCAAATTCAGAATAAAAATAAATACCTATATAGTATGATGTGAAAGAAAAAGTTTAGTCGACGAGTTTAACAAAATTAGTCTCATTTGGTTTGTATAATTTGTTTGTAGTTGAATCCTGCAGGCTGTATATAATGTTTATATCATACAAACGTCGGAAATTGTGTTTTTTCACCATAACTGTGAGCTGTTTATGATTAATTATTATTAATATAGTGTCTAGAAGTATTTTTTTCCACTAAAATAGCCTCTGTTCGTTTAATTGCATATTATATTGCCTTGTAGCGTACAACGAAATGTGAAAAATAATCAGAACGTTTATAAACGCATAAAAGTTCTAGAAGATTTTTATCGACTGCCATTTGTAAAAAGCGACCATACAATAATAATTATGAAGTGTTTAATAATAATTACGGTTTTGGTACAAAAAAATAAATCCATTGAAATTAATGCGCGCACCTACATCCGTCATTATTAATTTATTAGCCTATTTAACAACCAATAAAACGAAAACACGTTAAACTTTTAGCGTTATTTAATAACATGTACATACGGACTGTGTTTACGACTATAATATATATTATTTTTTAGATATATATATATATCTAATGCGTGTGTGTAAATACACTTGTTTTCGAAAATTTAAGAAACGTATTATATACGTATTTATTTTTCCAATTCCAAATGTACTTGGTGTATTTTTTTTTAATTAATAATAAGTTACCTTCTACATTATTATACCTGTAGGCTACACAATATATTACTGATGGTAATGGAGTAATATCCATTCATTTTCTCAAATAGTGCGAATATCTAAGTATAATTTAAAAATTAAGCAATTATATTAGTACAAAAAAATATTTAAATGCAAAAATGCCAACCAAAGAACATCTCTATAGTGACGAAAAACATATTTTCAACCTATCGTTACATCTTACATGATTATAACTCATAATTTAGAAGGTAAATAATATAAATAGCGATTTATTGGAATACTTGAGTCTCTGTTTTGACTTAATAATAATTACTAACTGGTATAATGCAGGTAGGTAAGCTAAATAAATGCGCTTTTAAAAGATCAAATCTACAAAATCAGCACCGAATGCGTTTTATGTCCCGTACGCTATATGAATGTATAATAATATTATTTGTATATTATATAAAATAGCAAATTATAAGCTATCATATAGACTTTTAGATTGACGAAATTTAGTATAGAATATATTATAGACAGTACGGTAAAATTATTGTAAAGAAAAATTTGCATTGTCAGTTGTAATTGATACATACCTATTAATTATTATAATCGATTATTGTCATTTGATGGGTATAACCGACATGCCTATAAGAATACATTGTGTATAACCGCTATAATACTATTTCACGCACCTTGTGAAATATGATTTAGTGTCCGGTTTAAAAATATTATAAGTTGATTTTTTTTTTTTTTTTTTAATTCGTTTTGTAAATAGAGAATATTGTATTATAGTACTTGTTCTATAAATAATATCTACTACTTATTATGTATAAATATATATATATATACTGAGACCAGTTACAAGGTCTTTAGAATACTGAAGAAGTTGATTCGCAATCAAATATATATATATATAATGCGCTCGTCTCGTAAAATAAAAAAACCTTATTGCATATTATATACTAGCCAACTCGTAAAACATTTTCGTACGGATATCGAGTATGAACTTTTTTTTTTTTATAAATATATATAAACGCATTATGAATGTAATATGTATACACTTAAATAGAAGCGTACAAGTCGTATGCATACAATAGAAAATTTCGAACATTTATCTAGAAAAATGGATTTTCGAAATCAATGATTTTTTAAAATTATTTAGTTGTAAAACCGAATTAATCACATATAGGTACAAAATAATTTGAGAAATGTAAATATGCACGGCCTATATTGTTTGTTTTTAATAAATTTGACGTCATATCAAGAATAAATTTCATCAATAAAATACACTAAAAATTAAGTATAGAATTTAAATAATTTGATCATTGTATGTAAATTCTATTAATAAATAATACAATAATATACCCTAGCCCTAAATATATCTTTATGTAAAATCAATATCGCCTCGGATGGTCAATGGTCATGGATACCGAAGGTAGCTTTTTAATGAAAAAAAATATATATAATAAAAACAATTGTTAGGTATATTCGTAAAAACAAAGTGATAATTTTGAAAATAATTTATTCTATTTATATTGTACATTGAATTCACAGATAACCTATACGTTTCTGATTTTTAAATTTATCCACATTCCAATTCGCCGATTAATTATTTTAAGTTATAACATAGGTCGACTCTTTCTTTAAAAAACAAGTCAGAGATCACGTTTTAGTATAGGAATACTTTAGCTACCATACGTATATATATTGTACCTAGGTTATTACACACGATCGTACTATCTACATTATTGGAAGTGCATATACATGTGAAAACGTATCATGTATATAATTATCTACGAACAAAACACAATCGTTGCATACATACAAATACCCGACCTATTTTTACACATGAAGGTATAATATATATTATAAATTATATACGTATATAAATTTATATTATATGGTATGTGATAATAGTTATTAGATTTCTGTCAGAGGGGAGTTGGGGTACGCCGTTTAAAAATAATGAAAATCGCCAACTCATAATTTAAGGTCGTATACATAGGTCTAATGGTTGGGCAATCGTCTCCTCGAAGGTCTTTAAACACGGGTTGTATTATATTGTAAAGCGCGCGCCAAAGAGAAAAAAAATGCACGTTATTAAATATTATTATACTTTCTACCTATCTATCCACAATCACGTCTTTGATGGCAAATTTATCTTAGCTCCGAGGTTCTTTATTACTAAATATTACCTATACTATATTATTGTGTATGCATACCACTTGAAAGTGAATAAAGTTAGAAAGCTGGATTCTGCGCAAATTTCAGCAATTCAAATTTCTAATAACAAGCCTTGAAAATTGTCATAACGGTGTAACTTGGAAATAATAATAATAATAATAGATACTAAAGCTTGAAAGAGCAATTTGTTGTTTGGATTATTATTTATTTAAAATAAAAATGTATAAATATAGGCACTATATGTAATTTAAGTCATACATTATACAGTTTAAATTCCATATTATAAACAACCGTTGATATAATATTGATGGATATACGAGTACCTATATTTAAAATATAAAATATTTATAAAGTAACTTAACATAATTGTAGTAAAAAAAAAACATCGTGCAACATATACATTTATATCATATATTTATACCTTTCAAAAAATAAAAGGGATTCTATATAATATAGACTATATTAACGTATGTAATATTTATTATATTTTACACTTAAGATTTTACTAACAACCTCCGGTATATAATGTGAAATTCTATTTATATATTTCAATGTTTATAACTTTTCATCGATGCCATAGAAATATTAAAAAACATTGAATTATATTAAAATTTTTTTATAGATGATCATTTACAGCATATACCAACTTTGACTGAGAAAAATATTAACAATCATAAAATACGGGGCTATATTAGTGTATCTCGGATTAAAAGTAATAGGGCATAATATATTTCTAAATAGAAAGTATCTTAAAAGATATTGTTATAATTTTGAGTTTCTTTTACTGCATAATTACATTTTCATACATGAAATCCTCAGCAAAAAATTCTCTAGGATAGAATATGAAATTAAAAATATAGGTATGTTCAAAATATATGTGTAAAATATTGTATTGACTTCAAACTTAATTAACCAAAAAAAAAAAAAATTTAAAACACCTAAATTTACTTAGAAAACGTTTATAATAAAATCTTCTTTTACAGTAAAGTTGTATAAATAAATTAAATATTATGTTTAGAACGTAGAATAATAATATATAGTATAACGGTTTATACGTATTGCGGTATACCGTGATTTGCAAAAGTACCTATATACGTGTACGATCGCGGGTTATCTACTAGTCGTGTATTCGTGTGTAATCGCTATTGCAACTGCAGTCTCAGCGAAATGACTGTATTATATCGCGTCGAACTCAGGTCGTAGCGGTCGTCGGGCGCGGTTATGAAACTTTGGCTCGTGGTGACCGCACAAAAGTAATCAGTAGGTAATAATTATCGGTATGAGCATAGAAGCTACAACTAAACAGTATAGGTATACTATATGTGTCTATACACGTGTGGCTAGTGTGCCAATCGCTCAAATTGTACATGCAACGATAAAATAATATAATACAGCCTCACACGCCGGCACGTCCGCATTATAATAATAATGGTATTGTGTCGCACGCGCGATAGCTGTATAGATATTGTACTAAGGTCTGTATATGGAAGATTTTTATGAAGTATTTGTGTCACTGGAGAAACTAATAACGGCTTGGAGATAGGCCCGAGACGTTCGAAAAAAGTATTACAAGTATTTAGGTAGGTTCACATCTATATACACGTGTAGTGTAGGTATTATACTTTATAATATTATCATCATAATATTGTAATGTAAACTGAAATAAAAAAAATAGTAATAATATTATGGACATAGAGACGGCAGTTAAAGATATCGACTAAACCCAAACAATGTCTGACACATCAAACTCATCCTACTAATAGACTCCCGGAGTCCGGTCCAAATAAAACGGAATTTTTATGTAGGTCGTGAAAACGTGACTTTACTCAATTTAAAATATAACAAAATTACTCGTGTATCTGCAAATTATTTAGAACACATATTGAAAATGTTTATATACCTATTTGAAACTGTTCATTATATATATATAGACAATAGGAAAGCATCTATTTATTGTAAACGCATTCGTATAGATTTTAAGCTCGTTAAAGGATTTTTCTAAATAACTATTGTACCGTTTGTACCTATGTATTCGTTAAATCATAATACAATCACATAATATTCACACGAGCGAACGTCGTCAGAGCAGGTTCCTATATTGTTTTTATTTGAGTAATATGGACGATTATTATGATACGCACGTACGTCACCGGACGCCTTAGCGCGAGATTACCATACGTACAATGTACATTATAGATATGTTATTATTATAAAAAATATAATATAACCGACGTTTAAGCACAAGATACGAGACAAGTTTCTGCGTGACGCCTAGCCAGAAGAACTCCACTCGATTATTTATACATATTATATAATACTTTAATAATATTATAATATTGAACACGATATATAATACGATACACGTGTTTTTCGTCCGGTCGCTTTACGGTACCGCGTGCAACCCTCTCCTCGTCCGCCCGAACGGAATTTCGGTCTTCGTACCGAACCTCCTCCCCACCGCAAAACACTGCGGGCCAAGGGGAACGCGTGTACGATTTATGTACGTCGTGCGAGTGTGATACATGTGTGCGTGTCTCGGCCGGTTGAAATATGACGACGACGAAAACGTTCGAGACGGGCGTTAGGTATTACCATAAATAACGTTCCGCTCAGACTCCGGACGAATCATCTGATCGTATAATAATAATAATATGTATCGCTACAATCGATCCATCGATCTCGTTTAAATCTGTTTTTTTCATGGCCGCCGTAATCCTAGAAATCAACACCTATACTTTTTTTTTATTATTATACATAGGAACACTTCAACTATATATATAGATATACGATAGGTATACGTATTAGGTATGTATATACTCGAGCACGCTCTCAGACGCCGAAATAATCACCGGCTTTATAAGACCCATATTTTATATCCGTACATGGAGTGCGGAGCCCACATCGTTATATTCGTATACATATACTAAAGCATTATTTGTAACCACAGTGTGTTAAGTCATTGTCCTTCTCAACTCTCAGCCGTGTAAAACAAATCAACCAAATAAATAAATAAATGTATGTACTGAAATAGATTATTGATTATAATAGTCAAATAGTTTACCAAAACTGCAGTCGAAAGTTCTACTGCAATGACGTGTGAGTGAATTATTAGTTCTCGCGGTGGGGGCAAAGATATAGACCCATATATATTTTCTAATAAAAAATAAAATACACAAAAACTTAAGATTATATAGTATACCAATAGGTACTAATCATTTAATTATAGTATAAAAATTAATTCATTAATTCATTATTCAAGAAAAAATCAATTTCCATTCTTAATTTTCAATTAAAATTAGTTATTACAATGTATGAACCAATTAAACTCACAAAATACTTTTCTGTGTCATTCAAACTACAGTTATTGGTGTACTAATCAA
Organism: Aphis gossypii; assembly: GCF_020184175.1. Lineage (NCBI taxonomy): Eukaryota > Metazoa > Arthropoda > Insecta > Hemiptera > Aphididae > Aphis > Aphis gossypii. Next base: position 52,300,206 of record NC_065530.1, on the reverse strand, counting down.
TGAAATTTCTCCAAGAATCAGCTATATAACAATAAAGAAAACATCAAGATAAATTATTTTCATACTCATTAAGTGTTAATAAACGTTTTAAAAATATTTTTAAAAATTAAATACTACTACAAACTGGTTATCATAGAATAATTTAAGATAAAAATATAGTTTTTCGACAATATTTTTTTACGGAAACCATACTCTGACTTCCTTGTGTTTCTCCATTACCATAATATTTTATGTATAAATGTTCACACATGTAGTAAGTATTTTGAGAAACTTATTATTTAGAAACACGTCATAAAATCTAAATCTACGATTTGACACCCATCATGAACAACGCCCTCGCAATAACTAAATATATATATATAAATAATGTGTGAGTATTGTCGAGAGTAATCAAGGGAAGAGAGAGAAAGAGAAAGACTCATTTATACTTTTCAATAATTCTCAATTCCATATTATATAAATTTAGCTACAGCAGCATTGTTGTGTTACCATTTAAGTGCGGTTACGCAGTACCTATAATATATTATAAACGAACGAATAATATATATATTATGTATATAGCCAAAAAGGGTGCGTGAGTGTTTTTTGGACATCACACAAAACAAATCAACAGAAAACGAAAAACAAAAAAAAAAAGTAAATGAAAAAAAATCTATGTTATGCTCAAAACAAGACTATAAAACGAACCATACACAAACACGCCGAACGATCCCGTTAGGTATATACGCGTTGTCGGGAGAAAAAAAACTGAATTGTTTTCAACAACAAAACCGAACGGAGAAGAAAAAAAACTTTTTTTCCCGTGTCTCGACTTTAGATATATACAATAACGGTATTTGAAGACTATCGAAGGAGCAAAAAATATGAATATTCGGTAATACATAATACAAGTATAAATATACTGTAAAATCGTCATCCAGAGTATAAGAACGAAATGGACTGCAGTCTTCAGTCCACGGCCGCACAACAAAGTACAAGGACCAAATGCGATCTGTGAGTAAGTACATAGAATATTATTATATTTTTTCGTCGTTTCATCAAACTTACGTATTGTGTGATAGGTACTCTCGAAAACGTATTTTATGTTGTATCGTATAAGTCTCACAGGTGTATATTGAACTTTGAGTAGTATATCGCCATCGCACTCCGCGGTCCTGTCACTAAATGTGTTATATTTTACTCCAGTCGTATAGAAAGATTTAAAAAAAATATTAATTTCGAACTTAAACTTAAATCCGTGGTCATATACGTCATGATGATTCTCTAAAAATATGTTCATTATTTTTAATTAAATTTAATGTTATTAAAAACCATACTTTTAAATTTTTGAGATTGTTAGTACTATTTAAGAAGTATCTGGTGGCGATACAACATTTTTTAAACAAGAAAATATGACATTTTTTCTGTAAATTATTTTGCAAATATATTTTTAAAAATTTTTAAATTCAAAATTAAAACTAGAAATTTTTTAGTAGTTAAAATATTTGTAAAAAGGATAAAAGTCCTTAAAAATGGTTTTAAAAAAAATTAATATAGATGTAATGATATTTGATTTATTTTACTTGAACTATTTTGATGAATTGTAAATGTCGATAAATTAATACAAATTTCTAAAATGTTCACATCATTATAGCCCTCATATCTTGCAAACTAATTATCGTGGATCTATTATCCTTATGCATACACTAAGTTAAATAACTCTAAAACTACTCTTTCAAATTTTGATTTTAATACGTCCAAAAAAAAATTATGCGCTAAATGATTTACAGAAGAAAAATAAAGTTATTTATATCTCTATACTTGAAAATCGTTAGTAGTACAAAAAATCTCAGAATTAAAAAAATATGGTCTTCATAGTACCTACCTATTATTCAAAAATTCTAAAAATTTGTTTAAATAATTACGATATTAAAGAAAAACGGGACGAGCATTCTTGGTAATTCACCCTGTAAAGTAGCAGTGGTCGTATAGGTGATAATGTCTTTTAACACATACAAACAGAAACTTGTTACACACACATATTATTATGCATCTATATACATCGTGAGACTGTTACTACCGTATAGGTATAAGCGTGTTTGTATTACATATTCGTGCGGTGTATTGTAATACGGACGAACGACGTCCAGCACGGTAGTAGACACACACAGGTATGTCATAGCAGTGTATGTATAATATATTATTATAATTATAAAAATTACGTTACCATAAGCCGTATGATTTATTCGTGTTTGCACAAGGTCTGTTTGCCCGCGTTTTCCATGCCGCCTTCGGTAAATATTGGTCGCGAGTCGAACAAATCGGAAGCGTACAAACAGATACTAAAGAACAATATATAATATAAGCCATTGTATACACATACCACGATATTATAATAACGGTTATATAGGTGCTTTGAGTGTACTCTGGTTTGGTTTGTTTTTTTAAAATAATTACGTTAGCCGACTGGGAAAAAATCGGTGCTCGGTGCTGCCTGCCGCGTATTGTGTCGTAGGTAAAACAGTCGTTGTAAATTTTAGACGTTTTTAGTAGGTATATATTTATAAATTATAATCAATGATACAAAATAATTTGTAATTCCAACGCGTATATATTTACTGCGGCCCGTTTATAATTCGCCCATTTATATTCAAATTATCACGTGAACGCGGCGTACACATAATATACATATTAAACCGATATATAAAAATATATTCGATTTTAATCCCGGACGGACGCGAAAGTAATCGTCAAACTCCGGGCCAAACGACGGGATGAGAAGGGCGGGTCGAAGAATTTCCTAATTTATCGACTACGAGTGATGCTGCGGCAGGTACATCTATGTAGATTATTTGATCGCTGCAGCAGCTCCGATAACATTGGTCGTAGGCGCGAAGGAAGGGGAAACCAGAAAATCCGTCGACGCGTATATTCTATCGGAGCGATTAGCATAGAAATGGGGTTGGGAACGACTAAAATATATAAAAACTGCCGCGATAGTAGTACGGTGAGAGGAGGTGGGATGGAAAGAACGGAATACACTGTAGAAACTCCGAGGGAAATTGCCGGAAGGAACTCTGGAATAATGCGTGCGTGGCAAAAGTTTCGCGTGGGAGGTCGTATAATACTTAGTATTCTGTATTCAGCACTGCAACCACCCCGTACACACACATATATATATTTACGGTGTGTACTGCGCACTGACGTGTGCATCATTGAAGGTTTGTGGTGAATACCAAAAACTGCTGCTTTATGTAAATTTCGAGCGAGGGAAAAAAGATTTCTCGCAAGGGATTTGAATACAAAAATAGGAATATAAAAAAGGGCGCACCCGCTTTTAACGCGATTGCATTATTTATTGTTTTTTTTCTGTCGTTTTCACGACTCTGCGAAGCAATAGGAATATATATATAATATATACTGTACAGCTGTAGTATGCGTATTATATTATTATTATTTTTTCCGTCCAATAGCTATACTTTGTACGATACAATAATATAATACGATATAAAGTGCAATGGCGTTCCCGAAAAAACGCCATTTTTCATTAACGGCGCGTGTTTTAAACTTTCCGGTGGGTAACAATTAAAATATTATACGTTCTTATTCGATCGTAAATTCACAAAACGAATTATTACAAACAAACATGCATTTTTGTAGTAAAAAAATAAAAATATTAATCTTTGTTTTGCTTTTTCGGGGTTATATTGTATTTAAATATACAAAACAAGCAAAGAAAAATACTACCTATTACCTAATATATAGCGTGTTGTGTTACTGTTTTCTATTCACACGGTTTGTAATTTTATAAACCCAAAACTAAATACATATAAATTAATAAAAAATCATGAAAATAACTACTATTCATTTCTGTGATACATTTTTCATTTTTAAAACGTTCAATAAAAATCTAAAAATGTATCAAAAATGTGAAGACTGCATATTATATACTGCGCGTGTATATAAAATATCAAATACATTTTGTACACAGCTCTGCAATATTAAAAAGTAATTTTGTAATTATTATTTTATATCTGAAATAAAGCAGTGGTATTATTGTGCTGATTATTAAATATAACCTGTACGTCTGTTTTTTGTATGCAACTATAGTATAATAATCTAAAACAATTTCGATAATTAAAATATATTTGAACATTTAAATCATAATATTTTTAAAAGACTAACAATAACGTTATATTGGCAATGATCCCGTTGGATAAAAATCAAAATTATAGTTCACTATTAAAAAAGTGTACACTATACATATAACAGTATATTATGACGTATAGCTGGTATTATACCTATAGAATATGAATATTATTAGATTTTCCTTCAATATTATTCTATATTTTTTCGTTTATGAGAATGTGTAGCAGTATCAATCTATTCGCATATTAAAATATAATACCTATACACACTCGATGTTTTTTTCAAACAGAAAAATGAAAATCAATTATGCATTTCATAAACCGAGCCAAAAGTCAAACGCGGGTAGTAATTTGTATTTGTTATTATTATTATTTTCTTTTTACCGTTACGCTGCTGTCCACATATTAGTTTATCGCATGTAAGTGCGCGTACCTATGTATATATAAAATATACAAACAGGAGATATATGTGTACACTGTACATATACCTACCGGCTACCTATTTCAAGCTGTATAATATACGGCGAAAACAAATATTTTAATGTCAAAATATCGTACGACCTCCGCCGCCGATCGTATTCGTGTTATTACTTTATATACATGCCCACAATAATTATTATACACCGTCGTACTTAACTGATTCTCGTCGTAAAACCGGTGCCTAACTCAATTTGTTTTCGCGAAAATTAACGACATCGGAAGGCACAGATTTATCCAGTAACATATTACATTATAATATCACGATATTATTTTCGTCATTCTCTCTCGCGCACTGAATAAAAAAACAATAATGAATAAAGATGAAACGAATCTAACGAATTCCGACGGATTTATAGTGTGTATAGATGTCCCACATGACCACATCATATTGAATCGATCAATACTTGTGCTACGATTCCCCCATTTTTGAATGACGAAAAATTTTTGCAATTTTTTTAATAATAGCATACAATATATTCTTTCAGAACTAATGGATCGATATGCACATTATAATATTATATATAACCATAGACCATTGCACGTTGACACCCGTAATAAAACCTGGGCCTTTTAGTGTGTATAGGTATTATATTATATGACGTGGACAATGCTGTTTGAAATTTATCAACGAAAATGATTTTCCCGTCGTTCGGTATTTCGCGGCTCTCCCCCGCGTAAATAACGAGCTAGCAGGCGTGCACTCACATTCACTCATATTATTCTATAACAATAATATCCCACTTTGCACGATAATAAAATATCATACAGTCACAGAAGGTACTAAATACGGCTTACGCGCCTTCTATAAGATGTGTATGGACTGTCGGTTTTTTCCTGGACGAGAAGAAAAAAATAGTGACAAATACATAATATGCATGCCTTGTACGCTATTGCTTAAGATGTGTATACTATATGGCACGGGCTACTGAATCGTGTACACATTATTATGTACTATAATAGTTGTACCTAATGAATAAAATTGTCGCTTATTATATTGAATACATCGCGACAATAAAATGATAATAAAATGGTATTACAGACGACCAGAAAAGCGCAATCGAATTACCGCGAAACACGTGTGAAATAACTCTCGTACATTGTCGCGCGCGTATATAATGCGTATAATATTGTATTACATTGTACAAGCCCACGACTTCTGAATACGTGTTGTGTATAAGTAAATATACGAAAAGATGACATACAACAATATGTATCTACCTCGCGTATACCCGCAAAAAATGGTGCTTAAAATTCATGAGGCACCTATATCATAATCGTATATCGGGTATATATGTTAAGTATAATTTTATATTTTTTTCCGCCCCGACAGAGATCGTGAGACCGACCCGACAATATGGCAGCCTTGCGGGTAAATACAAACGCGTTACTATCTATACAATTTGTATAAGTATTTTATACTTTTATGTATACATTCATAAGCATATACAAAGTCACGAGACGACTATATATATAGTTTCAGGTGTATCGTGACGTAAAATCGTTCGGCCCATTTCCTCAGTTTTTCTTAATCAAATTAAAGTCATCTCAGAACCACCTATACTTATTTCTAAACTTTATATTCTAAGAAAAAATTGCCTAAAAATTCAAATCAAATTCATATTATAAAGCATTTTTAAGATAAATAAATTATTAACATTTGTGATTACTATAATTATGCAGATATCCCTTCAATTATTAGACACATTATTATGCTAGTTATAGAGTATAATTATCAATTCAATAATATTAAGATATTTTGAGTGAATGAAAAGTATGAATGATCTCCACGTTGGATCTTGGCATGTGCATGATCCAAGGCACATTTTACTAAAAATATTAAATTTAATGTCTCACAGAGCAATCCAATTATTTATAATATAGCTTTTGAAAATTTATTTTAACATTTTATATACCTAATAATAATTGTATTTCTTCTTTCAAATAAAATAGTATTTTATGCTTATTATTAAAAAAAATTTAAAGAACTGTTGTAAAAATAATAAATAATTGTATGAGTGCCTAAAATATAGGGATACAATTTCGTTTTTTATATTACCTAATGCCATGTTTATAAATTTGTTCTATTGACAAATATGTATACCTACTTATAGTTCTGACATATGACAATAACTGTATTTTATGAAGCCCTCGAAAAAAAAGCTCAGATGGATCGTTCGCTGCATAAAATACAGAATGTACGCATCACCAACTTAAAGTGTCGATGAGGTTTACGTGATATTATTATATGTATAATGTATAATGTAGTTTTGAACTCATTAGTTCATCTAAAAGTTACGTTTAATTTATCAACCATGATAGTTGTATGTTTGATGTTTTACAAATTTTATAAATCATTTCAAACTTTCAGAAAGCTACGTAGTACCTAAGATGCGCAAACACAATAGAAGTATAAAATATTTTAGATATATTTACATGAGGCTGTATACAATAACCTAATCTTTTTATTATTTTGATGAAGATTGTTACTATATTTAACGGGGGTTTTCTTTATTATAATACTATTTGAATAAACTTATAAAAATACATGTGTATTATATATATTATACACTATATCGTACGGAAAATACGGTTTTGAAAATACGAGTTCCATTCGGGTTACACTTTATATACAGTATATATAGGGCTCTATGCAGAAAATGACTGACAGTATATAATATATACATATAAATATTATAGTCAATATTATATATTTTTATGCAGCATACAATATTTTATACGAACGCCATAATTTATTTCAATCTCGCATAGAGTGAAGTTTTTTATGTGGAAACAAGTATAACAACACCATATACGCCGGATGATGGAAATGCGCGCATCAATTTGCTTAATAAATATTATTATTTATTTATTTTATTTTTTTAGAATTTATATCGCGTGGTTGCAATCATTTTTGTAATTGGAAAATATTTTTACGACGCGAATGCACGTTTTCCTTTTTGTTCCGATACCATTGTTATTGTCATATTTTTGGTTTTATACTAGCTGTTGTGAACTCGCGATAACAGTGAAATTTACGATGTTTTTTATAGGCCAAAAGTTATAGAAATAGATGGGGTATATCTGAACTGAAAATCCTACTTAAATATATTCAAGATCAAAAATAATGAATAAAACAATTGAAACGTTTTTGCAAAAAAAAAAAAAATGGTTGTAATAACACGATAAATAAAGTTATATTGTGCAAAATTAAACGAATTTTAACGATACTAATTTTTTTAGGTGTATTATTTAATTATTTTAAATTATCTATGTGTAGTCTAAAATTATTTATAAAAATGTTTTAATAATTGTTAATATTTTTTAAATAAACCAACAATAAAAAAATTACGCTTAAATAAATGATGCTATTGCGCCTGTACCTGTGCTTGCTAGTTTTTCAAAAAATTGTTAACATTTCGAAGAAAAAAAGTCACGTTGATCGTGAAATAATTCATTAATATACACTGTAGAAACAAAATTTATAAAATATAGTGCATATACCTATCATGTATATATATATTTAAACATAAAATGTGCATTGATAAATATTCTATGATTTAATATGTATAGCTCATATCCATACATACATGGCAATATTGGATTGAATGATAGATAACTGATGACTGATGAGTATAATATAATTCACGGATGTATGTTTGTATGTATAGTTTCAGTTTATGTGTGCGGGGAGTGACAGATACATTCGGAATTTATTGCACTGGCGCAATGCGCGTTGTAAAAACCCATAGAATATCATTTCGGAAGTATGGCTAATGAAAACCACCACTCTCCAAAACTCGGTCGTATATACGTCGTGTACATGTACATGCATATATGTGGTTTTTATGTACATATACAATGTATGGGGCGGTAAAGAGCAGCAAAAAAATAAAAAATAAATAAATATAAATACCAACGAGAAACTTTGGTCCATTAACCCGATATATGTGTAAGTATAATGCTATACAGAGTTCGTATAATATTTGCTCCGAGCAAATCGAACGACTTCCACAAGCAGTGACGCTCCGCTATATAATTTGTCACAAACATACACATTTCCTCCGCCATTTTATATCGGCGCTCATTATCTCGTCGAATGGTTTCCGACTTTATATGCGCTGCTCGCGCGCGTTCGGACGTCTTATATTTTTTATTCGATCAATTCCGGAGATGTACACAATATTCTCCGGGACAACTTCGGACATAAATATTGTCGTATTATTTATGTATACATACGCGTTCGCGACATTTTAAGTCTTCACTCCGTCTGTACACGGTCGTCATAACGCGTATATATGTTTATGTTTGCGAAGTTATGTATATATACTCGTCTGTTATTATGCATCATTCATTCGCTATATTATACAGTATACGCATTATATATATTATATACAATCGTGTAAGTTGTATCGATTTTTTTTTCATTTATTTATTATATAAAAGTTCGAAGGCCGCGACATTTTATCGCGTAGTTATCGCTCGAGTACAGCACGAGTCCTTCTTCGTCATTCGTGTGATACATTATTTGCGATCCTTATATTATTTAAACCTACACATATGTATTATTAGAAATAAGTTTTTATAACGACAACCGTATTTTAGAGAAAACAAAAAAATAATATTAATAATATTAAAAAAAAAAAAAAAAGGGAACCGTAGCTTAATGATGCCGGTTTCGAATTCGAATATATATTATTCGTGTATTGTAGACGGCTGGCGTATGGGGGCGTATCTATCTATATATATTATATTATACCGAGTGAAAAAAAAAGTCTCGAGAGGGATATGAAATGCGTATAATATTAGTGTATATAATCGCTGCGACGAGTGTGAGAATTTCGATATACGAAAGCCGACGGTTATATATCCCAATTAGAAGGGTTTTAAAAACACGAGACTGTATAATATACGTATATACATTGTATTATATACTGTAGTATTTATAAAAATATATATGAAGGGTTCGAAATTTACGGATTATATAGTATTTTAAGTATACACATGCGCGACGACGTTCGTTATTATACGACCTTTTCTCGAATACACATTGTTCTAATATATATATATATATTTGACATATTCGAGTAAATTCGTGTATATATGACAGAAGAGTAGAAAAAAAACGTTAATTAGGTCTGTATAGGATTTTATATTTTTACATCTATATATATATATATATAATAAATAAAATTAAGAAAAAAACGGATGTCCCGACAACGATAATGATCGCCTAGCCGACCACGCGCGTCAGTCAGTCACATGTATATGAGCGTGTATTTACTTGTTATATACTTATACATATTATATAGATATAATTATGTGCATCGTATATATATTTTCCATTGAATATGCAGTGCGTAAATAATGATAATATATATATATATATACAAGAACGAATATATTATTATACTTTGTAGTAATATATGTTATCGAGAAAACGACACTCCACTATATGCCGCTGCGATATTCGAGATTTTTGAGGCGGTTTCTAACGAAAAAAATCAGAAGAAAAATTGCGGCGGCGATACGGTCGGAAGCCTTTCGGCCCGTGATAGCTATACAGTACACACACATAAATATATACGTTCATGTATAACGTATTATAACAATAAATACATATATATATGATATGCATAAGTATAATAGTTCGTGGAAGCCTACGATTGTGTGTGGTTTACAACTGGTTCGTGGTGGATGTATAGCACGAGATTTTTACAAGTATGCGTACAAATATTCGGTGGCGGCGGTTCGACCGTGTGTATACAGAAATATAATATAAATGTAGTTGTAAGTCACGAGCAGACACGCCTTATGTGCTGCCGATGTTTGGTCGGTTTTTTGAAAAAGAAAAATTACGATCCTGAATACCTCAACGACTTACGAGTATATAATATATAATTATACGTATATGATATACGTTTAACACATTTTACTTAGACTTAACAATATCAATCGTATGTTTGAGAAAACCGATTTTCCCAGGATCTATGGCTTACCCCTTAAGCTCCTTAGAGGTGCACATCTATAGTCTATATCCATCTAAACCACACGATATTTGAGTTTATATAATGCTATGTCAGTCATACACATAAACTCATCTGATGTAACGCCAATTATAATATATGTACACAGCACTTATATGATTATCGATTAGTTACTTATTAATTGAATACTTTAGCAATCCAGAACGGACTGTTTTTCAGCGAGCTCATTATATAAACAGAGGAACCTGCGCTTGATATTTAAATCGTATTATTAATCAGCTATTAACAAAAAAATTACCTAGATGGTTCGATCTATAACTATATACAGGATAATTTACTCAAGCATGATGCTAAGCATATTTTTCTTTACCATATGATTTTGGGTATTTTTAAGTATACTTACACTTATCATACTATATTATGAAATACTAAGATATTAATGTTATTAAAGGAGTGTCTTGTTATTATGATACCTACCTATTTATTATTTTTTTTTACACAAGAATCAATACTTTTCCAATATATTTGTATAAAATAAAATTTGAAAAATGTTGATGTATCTAAATCGTTTTTTTAATGAGTTTGAATTTAGAGTTATTTAACAATAGTATAATTAACTGAAGAATAAAAATAAAATTATAAAATTAAATATGTTATAAAAGTAACATCGACGTGTTACTATTTTTTCCGTATCTATGGTAGGATCCTGCCTATCTCTAATATAATTTTAACACCTATAAATTTAAACATGCAAAGTCAATTGAATATTTATTAAAATAAAAAACAACAGAATAGATATGATAATTATTAACTTTGCATGGTATTCATCACTATCATTATTTTAGACTTCCCTTGAAACACAGCCTTGGCAACGCACATCGGCTAAATTATCGGCAGAAATAATATAACTTGTAAGGCTATATACATGCAATATGCAAGACGTACTGTGACCATTGTGGGCACGTCATATTATAAATTATCATCGTGCATATCACAAAATGTTTCACACTGTAAATGGACACGGCGAAAGAACATAGTACTAAAATATAAATTACAAATTATAGACACACAGAAAACCGTAGTTGTCAAAAAAAGAAAAAACTGTAAAATATGTTCGACATTTCAATAAAATGAGCTAATGGGTCAAGGAAAATAATAAATATTCATCATGATAATAATTATTTTGTAAGTACCTATAACGGTATACCACAAACGCTGTGGCGATGATTTAGTTATTTGTTTAATTCAATAGATTAATATTTAATAATATTTTAACATTATTCTAAAATGTGTCTTAAAATTCATTAAATAGGTATAAGTAATTTTGATAGTTACGTATTATTGTTAAATCTGTTATTATTTTCTATTATTATTTATATGAACTTATCTATATATACCTACATTTTAAAGTCTTATATAAAGTTGCTGACTATATTTGTATTACAATATTTTATCTCATTGCATGGTTTTTGTTTATTAATGCATTAATAATATACAATATGTATAATTCAAATAATAAAATATAATATTTTAAATATATTAATAAATTCGCACTTTACTTTTTATCAATAAAAAATAAATACACTTCAAATGTGTTTGATGGTTATCTGCGTGTAGATAAAATTTAGTATTTAAACTATTATATTTAGTATACTAAAATATATGTTTGATGATTATATAACTATAATATACCTATTATGTAGGTATCATATATATTATCATAATATATGAGCGGTTTCACGATATTTTTTTTTTTTTTTATGAAACTTCCCATGAAACATTGTCGGCGTATAATATATACTTGATCCGTAAAACATAGAAGCGTTTAGCGTAATTATGATGTTATTACGATTATATATTATTATTAAACGTGAATAAAAATATGCACGAGTCGACCGCGAGAAATTAAACTCCGAATTTCGGATTATATATACCTACCCATTATTAATGATAAAAAGAGTTGTCACAACGTTTCGCATGAACATTTTTTTCAATAAATTATATCAATAATGTGTGTGGATCCTACGTTTAAAAAAAAAACTTGTGCTGTATACATACGAGACCACGTATTAAAAAAAAAAAAAAAAAATTAAACAACAAAAGCATCTCGAGCATAACGCGTTTAGCTGTTGTCGTGTATGTATTATAATAGTGTAATCCGCGATGGACAGACAGATAGCAACGCGACGCTGCAGTTGTAAACGTCAATGACGAAAATTATATACACTTAATCTGTAAAATAATAGCCGTCGTGATATTGAACGACACGAAACTGATTATTTCCGAACACGGCGGTGCAGTTTGGGTGGAGTTTAATTTTTAATTTAAATTCCCGATCGCCACGATTTTCCCAGACCGCGATTGGGCGAGTATATAAAATAATAATATATTATACATGTGGATTACCTGCGCCGACGATATAATCTCTTTTCGATTCGTATAGCCATGTAAGGTATATATAATATTATAGAAGACGCTCGAGATTATTTCGTATACTTTGTATATGTAGTATATAATATCCGTGGGTAAAAATATTTTATAAAACAAACGGTTCTATCCAAACGATCAAACTTAACGACAGAATAATGCGTACGATATGAATATATCATACTATCTATACATAATATATTATAACAATCAAGATGATGATCGTCAAGACCCGAAATCATTAGATGTAAAATATACCAAATTATAAAATATTTCAAAGAATTTTGAACGACAACTCCACCTCCCGCGATTTAAATTTGTATAACAGACACGATGGATAATATATTATAATATGGTTAAAATATTATAATATTGTGCAATAGTCTATTCAGGAGAGTGCAACTGAATTTCGTTACTTACAAACGTATATTTTAATATAATAATAGTTATATGTCAAATTTTTTTTATTTATTGAGGACTACACATAAAATATTGAACGTGTACCTGTACCGATGGCATAAACAACTTTTTGCTCGCTTAAAATTCTAAGTAAATTATAAGTTTTTTCACTTTTATGTAAATTATTGTATGATACGCATAGCCACTGACAACACATTAACGTTCTGCGCTGTAATATGTCTGCGTAATGAAAATGATTATTAACGGAAGATGCATAATATAATAAAATAGTAATATAATTGCTCGAGGTGTCTGGACGTTTTTCAAAATATCGCACGTGTATGGTCGCGTAACCTTTCCCGCCATCGTATAATATACGTATACAATATGTATACTATACAGCTAGTATTGCGGGTGTGAAACAATATTAAAATCGGTATGGACAGAGTGAAAATCGTTGTCGCACAATAATATAATATATTAATATGCATGTTTTAGCTACAGTATTGAGTATATATATATTTGTGATACTATCGTATTATATGGTTTTAAATTATAATCGTTAGAAAACACGTTTTCCGGCACGAAAGTGCACGACGTATGCTCTCATACAAATACGACTTTTTATTTTTAATCGTGGAGGTAAATAATCTATGTTAATAAGCTTCTAAAATAAATATATGTATATACATACATATACATGTATTGGTATACTATGCGCATAATATTATCTTCGTATAATACGAATCTATCTATGTATACCTATTTATTATTTAAAATAATATACGATTGTTTATATCGTATAATTAATAATATATTATGCATATTATATAGGTTTTACAATGTACAATCGATTTTGTATATTAATTGTGTGAATATAATATGATATTGCAGATATGCATACTGGAAAATATAACTTTGAAAAATGTTCTATGCAAGTTTTAAAACAGATATACATATCATAATAATTAATATTTTGTTAGTAATTATATGAGTCAAATGCATGTAACCTATAAACGTATATTTTCCACTTTGCTCCAATAAAATCTTTACACGTCAATTTTATATGAATAATAGGGTATCATAACATATAAAGGTATAACTACAATAAATAATATAGTCGTCACACAAATACTTTGTGTATACATAGAAAACCATGTACAGAAAACAAATACCTGTAGTCATATTCTTAAAAGATATATATTAATGTGTAAAAATGCAGTGTTAACGCGTATTATTAGTATGCAGCGGGTAGTATTACAGTAGGTGGATGCTGTGAACAATGAGCGTTATGTTAAATACAATATTATATTAATGGGATTAGTATAAAAGCTCACACATTTGACGAGTGTATGAATACAGCGATGAATGTGTAAAGAAATTTACTTACATATATAGTATATAGTTATAAATATACATATTATTATATGCATACATTATATATAGGTTATATATAGCTAAAATCACGACGGTCGACCAAATTTCGGACACTACGAGAAATCCGTTGCCGACATCATACTATATCATTGTACATCGGGATGGTGCGCTCGTCAAGGGATAATAATAATAATAAGTATATACATATACAGAAATGGGGTGTGTTTTTCGTCTCTCTCTCTGTCTCTTACACACACCTCCCTTTCGTCCTGTCACTGCTCACCACGTTGTCGCATTGCTCGTTCACATACGTATATACGTATACGATATACACATGTTATTATTATTATTATTGTGTTATATACGGTCGCCGCCATCCCCGTCGTAGTCGTCGGCCATCATGGCGGCATCGGCATTCCATGTGTGTATATATATACGAGTATAATATATTATTATGTGTGTGAGTCTGTGTGTGTGCACGTGTATTATTGTGTGTACGAGAAATCCGGTGCGGTGGCAGTGCAGTGTGCCGAATAGAGAAGAGGCGGTGGTGTGTGGTGGCGGCGGCGACGGAGACGATTATAAGATGCCGACCGACTGGAGCCAAGAACGATCGCCGACCTTATATATATATATATATATAGTGTGTTTGTGTGCGCGTGTACGGCGGCTACTTATATAGGACAGACACGCGTTTGTGTGTGTGTGTGTGTTTGTGGATGTAAGATCGTCGCATATGCGAGTTCCGGACCGACAAAAGCTAACGTCCGTGTCGTGTGTACAGAAGAGGGCTAAAGTCTTGGGTTATATTATACGAACGTATACATATATATATATATATCATACGATTTCCGACAGTACAAATACATAATATTCTTTTGACGGCGTTTTCCGATATATTTTTCCTCTACGTTTCCGGACTTTTATGTCAGACGGATAACATACACGATATAGCGTATACGCGTCATTAAAATAATAATAAGGGAAAACAATAAAAACCCGTATTATAAATAATTGTATAATATATTAATATATCATACAAAAATAAAATATATTGTGTAAAGCAGGGCGCCAGTGCCTTGATATACCTACATATTATATCGATATTATATTATAATATAATTAATATTATCACCGGTTACCGCGTGAGTGTAATAAAATTTCTAATTTAAATATTAAAAAACAACAAAACTATATACTGCATGAATACACTTGTATTTAGCATTATATATATGATGTATACGATTTAGTCGTCGGTTTACGGTACAGATTGTATTAATTTCATCTAATCTATACAATATATTATACAAACTTGTACAATAATTATGAATATGTACATTCAGTAATACCTATAGGTATACATATTATATAAATTGTGTTTATGAATACATACAAATGAGTTTTGGGGAAAAAAAGATTTATAAAACTTTTCCATAATATTATGTATTTTGTAGAATACAATTTCATAAAATTTGTTTTTATATTTTCACATTTCCTTTGGTTAATATTAAATAAGTATGTTAAAACTGCAGAAGATATTTCGATAACGCTTACATTTTTATAATTTACTGTATAATATGTTTTTTAAATTTCTTTACGTCTTCTGTAATTAATGACTAATGTGCAGATAAATAATGAAAATTCTTAGATTATTGTGAAATTCTGTTTTGTTAAGATTATGTATTATCAAGATTAGTTGAATGTATAATAGTTATATACAACGCAATATAATTGTTATAACAACTTCAACGTGTGAACGTACTCGTAAATCTTACACGTACAATTATAAAAATTATAAGATACGCATATCGTACTTATAAATATGAGGTCCGTAGTTGAATTCAATATATAATTTTAATGTGTAGATTTCAAATAAAAATAGGTATTATTGAAATAATTTTTTTTTTTAATATCTATAAAATGCAAGTATATTTTAGACACTCACATAAGCGTATACGTGTATATTATTAAGATATGTAATAATCCTAGCTGTAATTTTTACTGATAATATTTTCAACTTAAGAAATAATTTATATATTTTATGAAAAAAAATAATAATGCCACGATTTCATATTATTTTGTCTAGTATGTACGATTCCATTTTAATTACTTGTCTGCTAGAAAGACTTGAAAGGCATCTTTCAAGTAAATTTAGAACAATATTATAAATCAAAGTATACGCTCATCACTCACGCGTACGAGTACGTCCGCCTAGCAAAACGTCCAATGCCGCTACAAAGTGACAAACACAAATTTATTTTGCACTTGGCCACTTTATCGAAGGAGTTTCGCATCGTAAAATACGCCTATTTAAATACGGTTATTATTTATTACGAAATAAATTAGAAGATTCGTGTGGCCGTAACGGTTAGCTCTTTTGTACATTATTATTAATGTTTTTGTTGAGATGCCAAACACAGTATTTTCAAATTATCAACATAATATATACTAAAATACATTAACTTTAATTAATTTGTTTTTTTTATTCATACTATACACGTTTTTAAAAGCTCTAATTTTTTTGTAATATAGTTGACCCAAAATATAAAGAATTATAATTATGAACAACAATATATTATTAGTTAAATTAAATAAATCATGTTTTCTGTCTCGTGTATTTTGCTTTTATGTGTATATATAATATATAAATAAAATCTAATACTATTGCTTTTATATTATATAACGTAGAACAAATTTAAACTTTTTTGTATAACAGCGCTTTTTTGCTCTATTTGACCGTTATATAAGTACACATAATAAATTATTCAAGAATGTTGATTTAATAGACATTTGAAAAAAAATATACTTTTTTGAAGTAACTGCTCTCAAAGGATTAAAATTGGCTTTCCTTCAATCTGTTGGCACACTTTTAAAATTAATTTGAACAGAAATGGCGACTGGTTAGTGCGGTGTTTTTATAATAATATTATATAATATATATAATAACAATATTGTAATAGTTTAGAAGATTGTATTACATGCAACTTGCATAGGTATAGGTAGTATGAAAAATAATTCCTGACGTATGGCACATATAAAACAAATTACAGTAAAATCTCCTCAAACGAACACCTCCCAATAATGCACTTATTTTTTGGCGGACCATTTTCACTAATTTTTAATGGGAAAACCTCTGAATATTAGATACCTATATTTTAATATTAAAATATATTTTAAAAATAATGACAAATTAAAGACAGAAAAACATGCTAACACTAGAATGTACAACAAACACTGATTTTTCATACAAAATTGAATTTGTAATTTATGTTATTGTATGTATTTTTTATATATTTTTAAAATATTAAAACTATTATTTATAATATTAAAACATTAGATACTTAAAGCATATTTGAATTAAAATTATGCGATATTAGCACAATTTTTTCTCTTTAATATTTACTTTTATGAATTTCAAAAAAAAAATATTCTCTGAATAGTAGACAATAATTCGGTGACCGACAGTGTCCGTTATTTCAATGTTCCGTGTTTAACTATTTATGAATTTCACTTGAAAAATCCTGCAGGTTGCGCTTCATAGTGTATCTATCCTTAAATATTTTATGCCAATAAAATTTCAGTAAATATTAACAGATATATTTTTATGGTTGTATAATATTAGACGAGTACCAATGGGAGAGTTAAGTTGTTTTTTGATAGTTGCGTTGAGTATACAATATAATTTAATACCTATTATCTGTACGGTTATACAGTTGAATTATACTTTAAACTTTAAAGGAAGCCAAATTACAAATGATTTTTTTGTCGTCAGTCGTCGAGGCCTTTCGTTATCTCCCGTGCGTCTCAAATACGAGCTAAAACGTTATACATTATATTAATATATTCTGTTAGTATATTTGTTAATCGGATAATTTAAAACGAACGTATAAATTAGCATGTCGTCACCGCGGTGTAATAATGTAGGGTTTTTATTATTAAATTTCAACTCACTCGACTTGTCTGCGCCCGGCTAATGGAGACTAATGAAACAATTTAGTATTTACACATTAATTGGTATTTGCGAGGAATATATACGTTATACGTCGAACGTGCTCCGCAATAACAGTTTAATGTTATAACAGACAAAATTATAGTTAACTTAAGCAATTTATAAATATATATATATATATACATAAGTATATGTTCGATATTATATACTTATACACATACAGTCTCACACGGTGCTAAACATAAATATAATAGTTTTGGATTGATATAACAAATAATGATAGACACACATGACGATGATGTACATGGGCAAATAAAGAAAATTAAACTTGAAGTTGTACATTCTTATCTATCGTAAGATAACATGCTTACCTATATAGTATATATTATGTATTTATATTGAACATGCCCACTAGTTGTAGGTACCTCGCCGTCGAAACGAATCACTGAACCGCAGCCACTTTTTTTAATCAACCATAATATTAATATAAATTTCCGTGAACTCGAAAACATGTATTTTTACCGACCGTGGAAAACATTTTAAAGCGAATACTTATAATAATTATAAAATATAATATTATATTATACGATTTCATATCGAAAATTTGACCGAAAACTTGTTTCGATGTGTATACTGGTCGTCAATCCTCTCGACAATGACGTCAGTATCCGAAGATTTTACACGAGAAGATGACATTTCTAGTTAACCGTCGCGTCGCGTCCATACTTCATAATAATATATTATACTATACATATATACGTACCTAGTAAATATCTTATTTTTGTACCAAAATAAAACGAGTCTTCGACGGGGGTGTATGCGTACAGTATATATTATTATATCAGAGACTATACATGTACAGAAAATGGAAACAGTGTTCGACCAATAATATCGTGATGTAAACGCCGCCGCCGCTATTTTTAATCGCAGCATCGCCATGGTGGTCTCTCAATCTATAAACATCGCGTCGTCGAGTGAACTTTTTAGAGCCGTTTAATACTGCACACAGACCGTGCGGCCGCGTAAACAATATGATGATCTAATATCGGATCGCTCAATCCGAAATAGAAACTGCAACTAAAGTCGTGTGTTTCGCACCCCGAAAATCGAGTATTTGCGATAAAACGTAATCGGGTGCGCCAAAAATAAGACGTTTCTCCGAAACATCGATCGGACGAGTGTTTATATTAGAATATATAATAAATATAGGTTAACACTCTCAGCCGTTTCGCGAAGGAAAACTACGTCCGACTTGTGTACGCATCGACTACGATGCATATACAATTTATTATATGGTCGAATATAAAACTAATAAAACTGTCCACAAACCCGATGTAAATATTTATATAACGTATACACTGTGTCAATCAGTATAGATGAACACATTCGTTTAAGTTACATCGTTTATTAGCTTATATTGAGAGACGTCACGTGTATTGTATACATATATATTATACCTACACACTTATATAATAAATTTTATTTCACTATAGACAAAAACAAAATAACATTTATCTACTTTTCTATAAGTGATTTTAAATTATAACAATATTATACACTTCATATTGTACTATAACAATATATAACTGCAATCAATACAAATAGAAAAATGTTTGAAAAACTATTATTTTTCTATGGTTAGGTAATAATTCAAAAATGCCAAAATACCTAAGAAATAGGTTGTTAATTTATTTATTAATTTTTGTAATTAATTAGAATTTGAATGACAACCAAATAGCACCAATCACGTATACCTTCAAAATTGAGAAAATTAGTCAACAGAAAAATAAGTGAGTGTTTATGTATCACATTAGTATAGTTTATATTAATAAAAAGACATCATACTGTCCTGTATCCATACTAAGTACAGGTATATTATTATATTATGCATTGTATAATAATGATATAAGTTATAAATATATTTTTAACATGGCTAAAATATATCAGCTTAGAACAGTATAAACTGGCAATATAGGTATTTGTTCAGCATAATAGATTATTACATTTACTAAAATAGTACCATAGCATAAAGCCATAATATATAATAAATAATAATTAATTATAGTATATCATACATATATAGTTGTATAATACCATTGCTAAAGGGGTGCACTTATTTTCCACAGTATTATTATTATTTTCTCTCTTTTTGCGGTCGTCGTAAAACCCAACAAATGTAGGTTATCAACGCTACTAGTAATAAATAAATTCGAACGGGGCAAAAACGAAAAAAAAATAGTTTCGACATAAATGAATGGAAATTATAGGTTCCACGCAATATTATATAGCATTTTCCGAACGCGAAAGGCGTTTTAAGGAAATTGCATTGAGGGTCCAACCCCGATTGCCCGATTGGTTCTTTACGTACTTATACCAACATATATATATATATTTATTTAGA
The DNA here is from genome assembly GCF_020184175.1 of Aphis gossypii. Lineage (NCBI taxonomy): Eukaryota > Metazoa > Arthropoda > Insecta > Hemiptera > Aphididae > Aphis > Aphis gossypii. The sequence continues at coordinate 52,279,062 of NC_065530.1, read as the reverse complement.
CGATGAACATAATAAGTCTGATAGAGTAATAAATTACAAAAAAAAAATATAAAGTTTTTTTACTGAATCCATCTTGTTTGGATAAAATCGTAAAAACTCGACATGAACTAAAAATATATATATATACATATTACTATATAAGAGCCATCTTCGGTGCCAAACAAGTCACGGAAGAAAATAATAAAAAAAAAATACAAAAAATTAATTAAGATGTTTTCGCGATTTTAAACCGGTTTTAATTAATTTTCATAAGATGTATATTATATATTTATAACATAACCAACTCGTTCAACACATACCTAATAATTTATGTTAAAATATAGTGTCGTTAGGTTAGGTTAGTTAATATATTATAATACACATACGAAATGCTGATGTGCGTATAATTTAAATGGAAATCAAAATAAAAGCATACTACACATTCATTATGTATCTGACAAATAATTTATTGAAATTAGCATAATTCTTATAAATGTTTTTATTATTATTTTGGTCTTAAATTTTGGGTTCAACACTAAAAATATACATAATAAATTGAATTATTTAGTTATGAATCATCAATGAAAGATATAATATTATTCCCAATACAAAACACAAAAAATGAGCATTGACAATGTACTAACAAAAATTCTAATACAGACACAAAGTAGGCATAACGAAATACATCTACAAGACTATATATTATACGTATTATTGAATGAAAAATAATAATTTAAAATACTTTAAACAAAAACGGTTCTATTATTTTACCATATGAAAAATATTCTAATAAAACTAAACTGTTTAAATGATGACCTTACAAAATATGTGGGAATTAAATGTCTATGAGATTTTTTTAAAATTAAATACTAATTATAGCATATGTAAAAAAATTCTCAGCGGATTTGGTAACAAACAATTTAAAGGGCCCAAACAGCAGTATAATAGTGTCATTCTTAATCAGCCCATTGCTCGTACTTAATAATTTACTAAAATTTGTTCACATATATTTTATAAACGTATTTTTTTTTTTTTTTACAGGTTTCCGTATCGTTTCATAAACTTTTAGGTTCGATGCCGATTCATTAATACATAATGTTTTCAGATATCTACTACATTGCAAAATCAACACCGAAAAGGTCCTACAGTCTTGACGATGATTACGATATTATATTGCCGCCGTGGTACGACCTCTCAGCGCGAAACCGTCTACAATATCATATTACTGCTGCTGCAGTCGGTTTCGCGCAGTCGACGTCGTAATTTCCGTTTAGTCGCGATAATGCGATGTAAAACGCTGCAAAACGACCGCGACTAATGAAACATAACAAAAACAAAAACGTCTTTTGTCCATGCGAAACGACGTTTTATATTACTATATTATTATTGTATTATTGTGTAATAAGACTTACATACGAGTCGGGTAGGCTTGAAAGCCGGGAAGTGTATATAGTATATATATATATAGTATAAGTATCGGTGAGTACGTTTGTCGCGTGTGTGAAGTGCGCTTGCGCGTGCTGTTTGGTAATATAGCATTATTATGTACATATATAGGTATTGTACACCAACATACGTAAATAAAGTTATTTTTTATATATATATCATATAACATTATATATGTGCTCGTTCCGGTCACGCGAAGATCAAACCGGCGCGTATCGCGTTCGGCCCGTGACGACGTCATAATATTAATAATAATAATAATGATAATATAATGTCGCGACGTCGACGGGCGCTTTACCCGCCTTTACCCGAATACATGAGTATGCACTTGGAGGACAAGCCGACAGTGGTATACTATTATATTGTTTTATCGTTCCCGATTCGCGTGCGTCGAAAAATTGCGTGCCGTAATGCGTATACCTTATAATTTACTTCCTATATATAATTAAAATATGAGTAGGTTTTATAATACGAGTAAATACATTCAGTGTTGAATCTAAGTATACTTTAGGGGGCGAATGCCCCCCTTTGAAATCTCTTTCGCACCCTCTGACAATTACAACTTTCAACAAAATGTACTTATTTATTAAATGCACAATACTCGTTATACGATTACCGCACTCTGCAATGGCGTTCAGTAAAGTATAATTTATTTTTACCATATTGCCAGTATAGGAACTATCTACTGACTGTATCTCCATTTACCAATGAAAAAAAATGAGCCCCCCCCAAAGAAATTGTCTGGATTCAACACTGAATGCATTACTATACGTGGTAAGTAAGCGTGTAAAGTAGACAGTCCTAACCTATGTGTCGAACGCGTACACATATACCCTTGTATGAGACCGTAATATGGTGCAAGTCTACTAGTGTCTTTCTTCGGACTAGGATCTTAGTAAAAACTTTAAATTTAGACTGTAGAAAAGACCTCGCGGGGAGTCTCCACAGCGTTGTATCTCCACAAATCTTTTACCGTACGATAATATATAAAATAATCCTTAATATCCCGCGACGCCTATCGCATATAAATATACGAACAAGCCATGCCCAATAAATATGACTGCATATTATTGTCGCAGTATCTTCGTTATAATTGCCGTTCAAACATATTATAATCGAATATCGTCGGGACACGACTGCGTTCAAACGGTCCCGCTGCAGCACTCGGTCTCTTCGAACATACGTAAGATAGGTAGGTAGGTATAGGTACACATTGAATACCGGAGCCGGTGAGCCACCCATAGTGCGAAGAAACGGTCGGCTATTATCTTATAGACTGTACGCGTATATATATGTACTACCTAATTATTACTGTAAAAGCGATTCCCCCCGTCAATTATTTCGAGGAGGGCCCGGGAAAATTATGACCCGACCAATAGCGCGTATTATATATTAAAAAAAAAAAACATGATCGTACAAACGACCGGCGCAAATGTGTTATTATATCACAATATATTATTATTATTATTATTATATATACGTACCTATATATATTTAATATCGCATACGTAGGTACACACGACACACGGGGAACGCGATGCTGTGCCTCGGCCGTCGATTAAAGCGGAACGCGTGTAAGTACGGACGTATTTTACAATAATTATACACGTCGGATTCCGAACGCCCGTCGGACCCGGCGTCGTCGACCGTCATCGTAATAATAATGAGTAGCATAGGTAGGCATGGCGGTATTATAATAATATTGTATACCTACCCGCGTACGCGAGTTGTGTTTAATATTATATGAAAAATAGCCGTGCACAGCGATGGCGCGCGTATAAAATATTATATTTTTATGTAGGTATATACGCGTGTGTATAATAAAACTATTAAAATATGTTCGAGAATATGAAAAGAAAAAGACGTATCGTACGTAGGTATAATATTATATATTAGGTAGTATGATGCGCGTATTTTGGCCCTCCCACGGCGGCGGCGTCAGCGGCGTCGGCGACCATCATATTACTTCACATTATTATAACAATAATTATTTTCATGATATATAATATTATATACATGTAATCGGTTATTTTGTTGATGTAATCGTCGTTATTACCATGACATTCGTTTTTATTATTAATTTTTTTTATACCCAAAAAAAAATTATCCATGAAAAAATCGCATTTTTTTTTAATAATAATATATTATGCAAGTATAATGTGTGCTCGCGCGATTCGCAGCTACCGCGGTATATACATGTGTGCCTATACTGCAACTGCCGCTGACGTTTTCGTTTCGATGAGGTGTATGCGCGTGGACGATAAGTCGTTCGTTTAAAAAATTTAATTGGTCGTAAAAATGGCACCTAGTACGTTCTTAAATTGAGTTATAAAAACGAAATTAACATCTGCAGTACATGTCGGTAAATGTGTTGAAGTTACACACACTATATGGATGTGTAGGGAAAAATGGATTTGCACGCCGAGTACAACTGTATAAGTGTAATATAGAATATGTATATGTATAATAACAATAATAAACAGTAGTATAAATGTATAATATATGTACCTAAATAATATACTAAATAATAAAAAAGTGTAAATTTTTATCTTAATATTCTTACCTGCGAGGTTTATTACATAGCGTGCTTATTATATTATAATAACAATATTGATTATCCTTTTCAATTTGTCGTTTTATGAATATCATTACGTATTATTTTTATCACTCGCTGCAATTTACCACAGATAAACATATTGCATACCTATTATTCACGATAGACATCAGTGTATAAATTTTTTTTTCGTACAGAACAAGGATTTAATCAAAATCGTAGATTTAGTACATAAAGGACGAAACTTCTGCAGGTTGCCGATTTCCCTCCTCATCCTCTTCCTATAAATTTTATGACGACTATCAAATAATAATAAACATTTTTATTTTTATTAAGTGGACAGATAGTTAAAACATTTATAGTTAAATAATCAGTGTTCATACGTATAGGTGTTAACAGGAAAAAAATTCACAATTTACGGTCCCGTAAAATGATGTAGTGTTTTAAAAGTAATATGTACAACACATGAAGCGTGCTAGATTTTTGTTTTCCATAATACTGTAGCAGCATAGGGTTTTATATTATTAAATTTCAGTATTTTCAATTTTTTTTTTTCATTTTCGACCATTGACTTTTTGTCTCTCGAATACACATCATATTTATTTTATTACATGATAATAATATAGTATGTTTATAAATTGGTACATGTAGCTTCAGCTGTTGATGTACACGTAACGCAGAGCAGGTGTCTTAGGTTACGGGAAAACGACTTTGAAAAACAAATTAAAATCCCGCTATTGGAACAAGCATAATTGGAGTGTTATTTTTAAGTATACGACCGACGTTGAAAGAAGTACCGCTGAGACTTATATTTGGACGTCTAATTTTAGCAGTACGCTAGAAAATTGTGAGCACGGCACGAGGTAAGTAATTTTCTCAGAAAATCATCACGATAAAAAAGACAAATTATTATTGTCCCCGGCCATAGACGATGGCAGCTGCTGGGCACCGACATCCAACACGACAATAATTAATACACAACAACATATGCAATATGAAACCTATAGCTAAGAAAAATAAATCTAACAGCGTGGTACAGTTGGTAAACACTTTCCGGTATATTTTTCATGAGAGATGAAAACAGAAATTTCTTAACAGACAATACACATTATATCATATGATGTTGGTAGGTATTATATATTATATTATATTATTATACAATATACATGTATCATATTATAGGTTAAGGCATACTATTGCATATGTCAACATTATTATACAAAATATCTTAAATTTTGAATTTTAATTTTTATCACTTATCCTCGTCAATTCGATCTTTTTACTGACATTTAGAAAAATTACTTCTACTGTCTCAGAGTATCAAAAATCTTTTACTATAAAGTTTGAAATAATCTTATTATAATGTATCAACTTTATATTTACAATTATAAATATTTAATTTTACGGTTCTCAAAAGACTACAACGGTTTGAATCATATAAAAAATTTAAAAATTGATTTTATATTTCAATAACTGAATAATCAAATAGTTTTATAAGTTTAGCAAAATATGGTTATACATATAAAAGTGATATATGCACTAAATACTAAGTATGTACTATGAGTAGATAATATAATATGTAGGAGTGCATACCGGAGGATAAACCAGGTGAGACGCACCCAGTATATTATTGAAGTAGGTGTATTTTGTATATTTTTCTATTAAAGAGTAAATTATTATTATAGCATACAACTGACTGTATTCTATTACTTATTATTAAAAATAATGCGCCAGGGCCAAGATTAATATTTCTAGATTTAATAACGAATCCGGACGTTTAATAGCGGTTCAACTGTATACATAATTGTACGACGAAGTTGAACGCTCGTCTAACCGGCTTGAATGCTGTAGATATTATATTAAACATAGTTGTACCTATATTATAAGCGCGTGGCTTAAGTATACATAAACAAATCTAGATATTACCAGGTATACTGCATGGGGTGACATTTTTTGGCTTTACATTTGGCTTTATATAACATGTGAAAATGAATACTATGAATATATAATTTTTTTAATTCAAATAATATTATTAAGATAAGTTAAAAAGGAAATAAAAATGAACATATATATAATATATATAGTTTATATAGTTATTATAAAGAATTCTAATAACATGTTTTTGAATGTGCAAATTTAATATTATACTTTAAAAATTAGATAAACTATATTAGGTACATCTTCAAAGTTTAAAAAAAATAATATTTATGATCAGATATAAAAATAATATCAACAGAATAATAATAACCCATGTCATCATGAAATGTTAACTTTTAAATTAACAGTATTTTAATATCATTATATAACTACTAGTTACTACTATATAATGTTATTTTACATTTTTATAGGAGTGATTTTGATACTCTGCGTAAATAATATAAATGCATTAATATTATTATACAACCAGTAGTTTTTAATTAGGAATTCAAGATTTTGAAGTACAAAATAAAATAATCATAGGACATAGATACATGATATATATTATATAATGCATGTATAATATATATTTTCAAAGATCTGCATATTTTGTTGTAGAAGATTCATCGAGATTAGTTCTTATTTTACATATTTAGTGGTCCTTTACAATATGTGTAGGTATTATGAACATTGAAAAAATTTATTTCGATAAACAATATAATATTAAATAGGATTATACTCTATAATCGTGTGTGGCCATGTTGAGAATAATTTATTGTACGTACCATACACACAACCTCGGATAATAAACAAAAAAAAAAACATTCAAAGATCGAGGAGAATGATATATTGTGTAAAGAGATACTGAAAAAGGATTCTTATACATACAAAATCTAATAATGGTTTAAATATTGAGAATTAAAATTAATAGGTATTACACGTGTATATGGACGATATTAACCAGAATTGAGAATCAAAACTACAATATATTATATATTAAAAATTAGGTAAATTTATTGACCCATCTGTATTACTATTATTTATATTGATAATTATTAATGAACACACATTATGATTTAAATAATCTAGTAATATTATGAACGTACAAAATAACCTATACTAGAAAATAAAAATACATATTATCCTGATATCTATCATGTTTACTTATTATCTAGATATAACTTTCAGAGGCCTATAGTTGCTATATTATTATTTTAAAGTGGTTGTATATTTTACGACGATATATTTCAGTAAATTATTTAATATTTAGTGTCTTTATATAACAAACATTTAGAAAAGTAGCATCATAAAGTTTAGGAACTAAATTCAAAAACATTCAGTAAGTATAGATTTATATTTTAAACTTATGCGATCAATCACAGCAAGTACATATAAAAGAAAAAGTAACGTTTCAGTCTACCCACTTTATAAATTGAAAATGAAGAAAAATATTCTAATTTTATAGTATTTTTGACTATTTCCATATATTTTTATAGTAGACAACAGTCGGCAACCACTGCAGCTCCTCCCAAAAACAAAATTTAAATTACCTACATTTCTTAAATTGAGATAAGCTGTAGAAATAGCAACGATTATCATAATAGTAAAAACATTCTGAATTTATTAACACAGTAAAATCATTATAATATTTTAAAATTAACATATTATTATGATGCCATTAAAATGCGTTCTAATGATTATACTATTTTCCCAAGTATACTAATATAGACTTGTGCATATTTTTCGAGGAAAACGATTGGTGTTTGATATTATTATATAACTGTCCAATCATTAAATTATTTTTTTTTTTTTGGAAACCCAACACGCTGCAAATCAACCACTGTTTACTCAAAGATTTATGATACCTATTTGAATGTACTATATTATTATGTATCCGACATGATGGGAAACAAATGGCACCCAAGTCACATTCGTGACATATGTAAAAGTATGTAAAATTATATTGCCGTAGTGTATAAGACTGTGGATATCGAGAAGGACACGTTTCGTCATGGGTAGAAAAAATAATTTATAAATAATAAATATACCAAACGTATAGGAAAAGAAAAGACAGTTTCCGCCGGCGGGGAAGCTATTTTACAGTTCGTAAAACCTATTATAATAAGGATTTAATATAATACGTTTATAATGTATATATACTTTTTTGGTACACATGTTATTCGTAAACTTGAGTCTTATCACTTGTGTGATGGAAAGATCTGAATTAGGTCTTATATGTGAGCCAATAAAAGAAGATTCAGTTATAAATTTATAATATTATACATACCTATTATAAGTATAAAATAATTAAATTCCTCACAAATATTTAATTTAGTTAAAACTTAAAAGTATTTACAGATTTGATGAGCGGGTAGTTGTTTACTAACATATTTTATAAATATATACTTATTCCTACTGTGATTATAAAAAAAATTATATTTTTTTTATCATCATATTATATTTTAATAATTATTATAGACTATATTATCTAGATAAAAAAAGTTGAAACATTTTTAAAACCAAATTAACCATTGCTCTTCATGACTTCATAGTATAATATAGTCACACATCAAAATATCCAGTTCACTATCTTTGTCATTTATTACAGCTCACATAAAAATATAAAGTCTATATTAATTATTATTAGCTATTCATTCGGCCTATACTTAGTCTTGTTCTAGATACCGATCAGAAACTTTCAATTCAACCTCTACATAATTACTAAAATAACCGTTATTTTTCTAAATCATAAAAACAAAAACAATGAAAAAGAGATGTGGTATTCTAATTCGACTCTCCGACTGTACTTACACTTCTTACTAAAGTTGGCTTCGGAAGGTTTAGCTTTTAGAGAGTTTATTTAATCAAACCACATCTCTATACCAATGATGTCATTACAGCATACAAGTGGTTTAGCTATTTTTATAGGTATTTAAACATGATTTGTTTGTTCTCGTGGTGACGATAATAATATATATAGTTACCAGTCAATTAAAATGAAATACTAACGATATTATGATCTTTGGATGACCGTATAATTCAATCATAGAATAATATTTTGCTATATAGAGATCTTTCGTCCATCGAACTTTCCAGATTTTCTTTAAAAATAAGTTTCTACTTTATTATCATTAATCTATAGACTTTTATGTATTTTAGAAATATAGTGTTTATATAGTTACAGTTGATATTAATTGGCACACATAAAAACAAAAGATTTATTTTTAAGCTAATTAAAACTTTAAAATGAGTAACTACACAGGATTAACAATAATTAATAATGCTAAGATTAATTACAAATAAAGTAGTATTGAAAAATCATTACGGTAAATTAAAAAAATAGAACTTTAGTTCCCTAAGTTCGAAAATTATTACACGCCTACAGGTAATAATTATTATAGGTATAATTCGTTATAATTAAAAGTATTTAAATATGTAAATTTTATACATATAATGTAACAGCTAAGCCGGTTTAAGCAATGATGTCGTTACACTTGGACATATAGATATTTACGATTTACATTTTATATAGAAATCAGCTGCAGGTTTTTTCGTTTATACATCACAGGATTTTCCCATCATCGACGTACATTTATTATACGATATACAATGTCACGGTTTACAATTTAATCTTCGAAATATTTTTATAGCAATAATATAATAAAGACATACTCTTTTAATGTATGCATAATAACGTATTATACGTATTACGTATACAACGCGCGAAAATATATAATCCCGATAATCCTGAAAGCCATTATGGTCATCGGAGACTGCAATGCACGTATATAGGTACACTCTGCGGACGAATAACGATAGCGGACAGAGGTACAGGGCAATTGGTTGTAGCACGAAGTTTCAAATTTACGCCTCACACAAATGGTTTCCAAATGTCTGTGATCAAGTTTTTTCCTGAGATGTTTATTATGTATTACGTCATAATGATTCTCCGGTCGCTGAGCGGAAATTGAGGATTTTGTCGTCACATCGTCGCTTAAATTGCTAAATAAATTCGCATATAGGTACAACATACATCAATATCTTCTGAATGACATTGATACAGATGTGATTTACAAACGTTGAGTCTCGGGACAGTATATGGACAAATTGTGGGTTGTCGTATGTGACAAACGTACGTGTCACGACTCTTGTCGGTCATTATCTTCCGGTAAACCGTATTATTTTTTGCGTGATTTTGCATGCAAGTCATAATGCTATGATATTATCAAGATACGTTTTCGTGACCAACGTGCATTATTATTGACAATGTGTTCAAATAATATATTGGCTGTTGATGTTAGACAGCATAATATATTTTGTGATATATACCAATAACTCAATGCGAGAAATACGACGGACTGCTAACGGCTGTATCAGTTTTAAGTGTTTTAACTCGAGAAAACATTTCTACACCATATAGTTTCGTTTAAATATATTTTACTTTTCATATTATACAGTTTTTGAAATATGGGTTAAATCTTAGATCTTCATCTACGGTTATAATAAAAACCACATTTTTTTGAAAAAAAAAAAACCGGTAGATAGGTAGGTATCTATATCGAAATCGATAATCTCAGAATTTATCGTTAAATACTAAACAGTTTTGACGATATCGACAAGTGTTATAGGCGTGAACAATCGATTTGCATGTAAGCATAACGATTTCTTTTGTAGAAATCCATCATTGTACAGATGTACCGTTTCCCGTACTGTGGTATGCTGCAGAAAATAATTAGCCACCACCCCGTTACAATATATATTATGCGCTGCTGTTGCTTTATATAGGGCGCAGACAATATTTGGACAGTGACTGCAACGGCATAAGTTCCGGTCAAGTAAAGTAGTATAGTCTATACAAAATATTATGACGAGCCATAAGCACATGCACGCACGACGTGCGTGTAAGAAATATGTATGCACGCATTTTTGCATATTATTATAATATTATAAACAGGTATTATACGCGGTAATCGACCGATTTACCGCACGTGTCGACGACAACGACGACTAAAATATACTAACAACGAATAGAATTGATTCTGCACCGCGGCCATCATTGGAGAAGGCATCACCCATACAATGTATTATAATATATACACGAGCGAGACGTATTTTTTCTCATTAAACAGGCAATTTACAGGCAACGTCCGTGAAACGGAAAAAATAAACAAAATGTAATTCACACCAGCCGGCCGCGCTATATGATGATATGGAATTCGTTTAAGTTTCTATAATATGGGGGCCTAAAAAAATAAAAAATAAAATGTAAATCTGTTGATTAAATCGTACCTATAGACATTTACGAAAGTGTCATATAGCTGCTGCGCGCGCGCACGTTTACGACTTCGTTTATATATTCCTAAATGATATAACAAATACGTACTGTAGGACCTACACACATTTGTAGTCCCTATATTTACATCTAAGCTCTAAATTCGATCGACTCGATCAGATGTATAAAAAAATCCTATACACGCGTACAAGTTATATTCTTTATATCGCACTGAAATAAATTATTTAAACGCGTACTATACATACATTATAATTTAATATATAGCTAGGTACTTATATTACTAAGACGAGTATTTGCCTACGCAGGGTTATAATGTTCCGGTTCTTATGTTATGTAATAAATAATTATTTCTTCCTTCACACACACTATCATCTAAATGGTCTAATTAACATCATAGCAGTCTATCGATTGATTACCATCATACGCATTGCTATCCTGTAACTGCAGCTGCAAAGTGACAATAATATTATAAACAATGACTATCAGAAAATTCTGAGTGCGTATCATCCTTGAAGTAGGTACTTATAATATTCTTTCACTAAACGCTCTATCACTGCGACCTCGTTGTATTATTGTTATTATCATTTTGTATATAATAGGCAAGTAAATATTATTTTGCCTGCTGTACAAGTAGAGTTTGTAAACATTTATTATTTTCAATAAAAATAATATAAAATATAGTAATAGCAATAATAATAATATCATTATTTATTTTATTATTTATTATTATTATTATTATTTCATTATTCCAACGGTGGAGTTATACTTTTTACATTAAAAAACTAAAATGACTGACGAGCGACGACTAACGTTAAACGTATAACATGTACAGTCGTGTTCATTTTTTGACACAAGTTATTGGATTAGGTGGCACCTGTAAATTAATTTAAGCTCGTATATACGATTAGTTTTAATTCAGTTTTATTACGGGGCGCACGTTTATTTACAAACGCGATACACACTATAAAATATTTTGCTCATAAAAAATGTACATATTTTACTAAACGTACGCTATACAGAAACTATTATATACCTGTGTATGTATTATATAATATTATAATAATATAATGGAATATAGGTGTTATTTTATGTATAGCTATACATATCAATTAGATGCAATTAGTGGTCGTTGTAATAAAATGAATTATTTATACATTTTGTTCGTTTACGGGTTCATTTGCCAATATACAAAAAAAAATAATTTATTACATGTTATAGGTAAAATGTAACGTGTGAGTACAATTAAAAATCCAACATTATATATATATATTTTTGAAATAATAATGTTCCTATATCAATTAAATTAATCTTCATTACTTTTCAACTTATAGAAAAAAAATTTATAATTATTAACATTAAATGTTAAAAAATTCTCCAAAAAAAAACATTGGTAAACAATAATATTACAAATATAATGATGGACGGGAATTGAGAAGACCAGCATTTTTCGACCAATGTGTCGCCGGTTAAGTCCGAATGTATTTTAAATGACACGAACGCTTTTGATACAATTTACAAAATTTAATAGGTATTTGATGTAAGTTCTACGGTGAACAAAATTTAGTAATCTGTTATCGACATTAATCATTATTTGTTGTTATATTTTTTCTTTGTTATTTTGAATTTTAAATTACTAATTAAAATTAAATATGATCTAATGCTCATTATTTTAATTTGTTTTATTGTGTATCGCTGCATTTTAGTACAACGTTTGAGTCACAACACTGCAATAGACTAAACAGATTAAGTTATATTAGGTTAGTGTCTATAGACTATCACTATAGAACTATATATAGTTGTCAATTAAAACAGAGATGATATGAAAATGTCATTAAATAATAAATACCTTTTTTATGTTTGTAGTTTGTCTTTAAATCGTATCACTATAGCTACCTCTCCGATAAGGCGGGAATACAATATTTATATACATATATGAATACATGCAGACCTTACTGTCATTTTTACAATTTTTGTTACAACATTTTGACACGTGACCTGAAAATATTTTCTATCCCTGACCTATATATATAGTACAGTAGTACACAATAGATAGGTGTCGGACAATCTGTAAGTCACATATTATTATGATATATAAAATACATAATATACACGCGTACATAGTGGTTTTTGTGGCGTGTGTTGCGCAAATAGCGGGTAACTTTCACGCCACGTGCGGAAGTCAACATGTACTTGTGTTGAACGGCGGCCAAGTAATAAAAATACAAAATAATATACAAACGATAAAGAGAAAAACATGTGAAATGTCGCGTGAGCCCGAGTGGGAAAAAAAATGCCTCCCGACGTTCGGTGTCGGCCGTTCGTGTCAAAACGCGAGTAAATCATTTCGGTGACCGCGAGCAATTATACACTGTCGTAATAATATAATATGTGAAGGACTGTATTACTTGTCCGACTGTACTCGCCTTTTCGTGCACTTACCTACGTCAGTAACGTCACAAAACACGATGAATGCGAAATTACGTACAATTAACATAATACATACAGCATAGGTACATTTAATATTATGAGAAACAGCATTAGCTGTAAAATGTTGTTTGCCTTCAGAGCTAAAAAGACAATTTTCAAAACGAAATCTATTACTTATATAAAACGCATATATATATATATATATACGGTATTATAATATGGGTACATGGTCTCACGATAGTCATATATAGTCACCGAATTATACGGCTTAGATTATATAACGAGTAAGATGTATCTGAACGATTTATCGGCATGTGGTGGTGATGTGTGTGTCTATATATTTATATTATTAGGTATTGAACTAAAGGACTCATCTGCACTCGAAGTCTCGTTCCCGGACCCGAGTGAGATAAGACCTCTCATAACAGGTCTCAATGACGGACTGATCGATATTATACACTAATATTCTAATATTCTACAATATTACTTATCGGTTTGATTATTTTTTGCCTACGTTTTTATATACTCAATCGTATCGAATGAAATAATTCAAATACCTATGTACCAATATAATATTATATAAATCTAAATTTAAAATACGACGTCAATAATATTGTAATAATAAAATTATAATAATATTATATAAACCTAAATGTAAAATACGACGTCAAGGCGTATAATAATAATTAAATATGTCAAGATGGCTAAATTTTTTTTCACCGAAGAACAAAAAAATGAGAAAATGTATTACAACATAATTCCGAACTCGCGATAACTCTTACGATAACGGCTTGAAAGTATTACTATAGCTGATTGTAAAAATATGACTGACGTCACGGAGGAAATGCAAACAAATTTGATATGCCTATGATGGTTACTCGAAAACTAAAATATTTTGTGAGTATGTGTGTAATGTTTGTTGTGTACACATTAAATTTTATATTAAGACGGATTATTTGGTATCGGAAGTGTTTTATCATTGCTTTAAGATTCTTGAATAGAGTGAGAGGAGAAAAACGACATAAAAAGGCATCGACTCCGATCGCTATCATACACGTTTGGGTGCGCGCATGCAGCAGTGTCTCCCAAAAAAAAAAAGTCTGCCAAAGGGATGTAGGGATGTGGCGCTCACGGGTCTGACGGTTAGAAATACACCGTATGTACGTACTTAAACCTCTCCGAGATGGCGCCAGCCGACGGCTATCTAGCGGACTTGTTCGCAGTCATTGTGACTCTTTACAGAGAAATCACGTTCCGTTCGTTCTGAACGTATCCCGTCCTCGATAGTAATAATAATAATAATTTACCAGCATTGATCGTATACATCGTATTAACTCATTCATCCGAAACGAATTGTTTGCAAGTTTTAACATAATTCACAGCCCTTTTTCGATCACACTACAAACAGTGTGTATGTTTTTTTCCACAATTAACAACTTTTTTCTAATTAACATTATTTTGGAAAATTAAAACTTTATTAGAGATTTACTACAATTATTTTTTGGTTTTCCTACAAACACAAATAAGAAAAAAATAAATCAAAATTGTTGCTTAAAAATTTAATTTTATTATTTAAAATAACCTCCTATTTTTAAAAAATATTTTTATTTTTATTATTAAATTGTATGTATTTATTTTTAAATAACCGAGTGTATTCCTATATTTTTTCATTTTAAAGAGGAACTCACACACCGATTTGTTGGCTCACGAAAAACAAATTCTTTTTTTGTTTGTATATTTTATATTTGATCATAAGCACCGAAATAAATGTTATAAAACACGCCAAGCAGCTTACATTCAACGAAATTTAAAAATTAATAAATTCACGGTCGTTTTTAAACTTCACGGTCAATGCCATGCTAGAATTTGTTTAAAAGAAATAAAAACTCTATAAAATTCGTAGTAGTTAAATATGTATAATAATATTATATTAGTAGATTAAAATATAATATTATTATGATTCCAATATTGTTATTTATCATAACGTTCGCGTCCTGATCATCGCAGGTAGGGGAAAAGTCTTCTGCGAGAGGCGCCGTCGCCGCCGTGCCTCTACCGCCAACAGCAGGCCACGCCCGTTTTTCCATGGCTGACTATATTATTATTATAGTGACAACGAAATGTTGAACGCACGCGCGATCGACCGGCGGCCGCCACAACTATATAGTGGACCTGCTGCTGCCACCGCCAAACATTTTTTGTCAATTCACGTTTCCTCCTCCCATCCACACGAAAAAATCGTTCGCCAAAGACGCGAATCGTTAACATAATTCTTCCGATAGGTATTTCCAAAATCTCTCTACTTCGCAGAATGAAATCACGTCTAATACGCACTCACACTATATGTATTTCCGTTATTGAATATAGAAACCTATATATCTATTAGACGCATATGGGTATTTCCAAAGACGCAACTAGGTAAAAAATAAACTGAAAGGACTTAATAATTATTGTAGCAGTTATTTTAATTTTTTTTATACATTATGTTTAATAAATACGATATAAATTAATTAAAATTTAAATGTACCTACCTACCTCCCAACAAAATTGAAATGTATATCTTTAAATTAATATAATATATTGATACAATAAATCCGACACCCATTGTATAAAAGTGTAATCACTTTGGCGTAGGTACCTACGTATAATTTTATCTGTCTCCCAGATTGTGAAATAAAATAAAAAATAAAATCATAATTTCTCAATAAAATTAGATACCTATAGTTGTATTCTGTTTGATTAAAGTTTATAGAAAATCATAAATATATATATATATAATATAAGACGCAGGCCGTGTACCTAAATATAGTATAATTGACTAATTAACATGATGTACCTATAGATAATGTAACATTATCAGGTGCTTACTCGTCTTAAATTCTAATGTATTAATATTCTTTTTTATTATTAATATAACTTAATGTGTATAATCTTGTGATTTTTAATCTCAGAAATAGGAACCAAAGACCAAACTAACCTATAGGAATAGGTGCTATATATATTATAGGTTGTTAAATTTTAAATTAATTAATTTATATATGTATAATGTATATAGGTATATATAGATAGCACCTATACCTCTTCTGCAATTATTGGTACCACTATAAATCAGAATACATGATTATATAATCATGAATAATATATTATTCATCATTCATTATGCGTATACGCATTAAAATACATATACTCAACATATAATAAAAAAAAGTATAATATGCTACATAATTCTGTCACAACGTGCACGTTGTAACCTAACTTAACCTAACCTAACATGTTGGAAATATAATAATATTATAAACATTGCCTACACTTTTTTGGGGGGATTCAGCTATAAACTGATGGATAATAATTATATCTGGGCAATTTATTATTAAATTTAGGCGTCAAGATGACGATAAAATTGTATGAGTACATATATATTATGTATAATACCTACATATATTTACTTGCGGTAGGTATAGATAATTAGTAATATAATGCTAGCTTGTTGTGCATAAAATGAATTGTAATAAACAGATGCATAATGCATATAAATATACATATATAGGTATATATATATATCATACAACGCATGCATTATATAATATCTGCAGGATACAGAAAGTGCAAAGTTTTCAAGGCCATGTTAATAAATTTTTTTATTTTATTTTCTATGTATTGATTGCATCGTTATATAATACATATATACTTTGCTGATATATTATATAGGTATTGTATAGATTTCCATATAGACCATATTATATCAAAATAGCTTTACCTTCATCATACCTAACTCTTTATATCAGTTTTTAGATATATGCATACAGGTTATTATAGGTTATAGTATAGTTAATATATTTTACATTTAAAGGAATAATATTCTGTTCAACAGTATATTTTTGAGGACCATAACAAAAACAGAAGAAAATTTATAAATTTTATTTAATGAAATTCTTGTACCTAATGATAAGAACTTGTTTTTGTTGCCCGTTGAGACATCGTATATAGTAATATGTATACCTATAAGTTTTATTTTGTATAATATAATATTATGCATGCGGATACGCAATGCAGTTCAGTGGCGGCGTGTAGTATAAACCCATAGAATATTATATATTATAACACGCATCAAAATTAGCCCCCCTCAGCCCAATGATGGGACCAATGGCCGCTATAAACCGGATTGTTAACATTCTTTGGGTCGCGTGTATGCATATAACGAGCTGCAAGATATTCACCTCATACGTGTGCATCCACATTGTATTCACACATGTACATTATATTATTATAATTTAATAAATGTATTATATGGGTACCATCCTGCACCGCGTATACGAACAAACAATTATTTTTTATTAGACCTCGTTGTTAAACGTATATTAAACGCGTATATGATTCGTCGTTGTTTTTCTTCCTATTATACTTTTCACCCCGCCACTGTTTTATAATTTTTTTTTTCATGTATTGTGTATACTACAGCATTCAGACTTGCACAACACCTCTGCAATAATGCTGCAATACGCTTTGTAAACCCGCGGCGTGCACAACGAAGAACAATTCGAGTAAACACGTGTATAAAATGTATGACGTATAAGGAGAGGTACCTACAACTGCATGTCTATCACAAAAAAATATCATACATCGAATTAAAAGGAAAAACAGTTATTGCGTTGTCTAACTAAAAATAATGACTTGAGTAACACACACTAACACTAGGTACATAGTTATGTTACGTACTATTTCGGTTTACTGCGATAGTATATAGCGTAGGTATACCTAAACAATTATATTATAATATTGCATATACCTAAGCAGTTTAATTTTTTTTGAAATACATTTTATCAATGATGACGCATGGCGTATTTATTAGTTTTAAATATTATGGTTACTATTAAAACATTTAATAAATATATGATATACGTTTGTAACCCTAATACTTCAAAGATCATCAAACATCTGCATTTGATTTAAATTTTTAAATTTGAATGCACTTTATTCTTAAACATTTTATAAACATTAACGAAATAAATATGTTAAAACATTTTATTAAATGAATTGTTATTATTTTTATATTAATATATTATAATCGAATTTAATAGCAGGATAGAACGCCTTCATTATAATATTTAGTGTCACGTAATATACAAATTATACATGCGGTTACGAACATGATATTGTATATTATGTTATATAAAAATGTGTAACAATTTACTGAGGTCTATAAGACCAATTATTTTATAATCATAGTCCCAACGTATACAGTTGTTGTTTGGAAAACGTCACACAATATACAATATTATAATATAATTATTAATCATTATAATATGACTGTGTTGAGGTCACACGCGCATCCTGTTGCCTGCTGGCTGCTGTACAAAATAATATATTATACACACGGACAACAATCATTCCATAAAGCAGACTATAAAAAAAATTGTTACGTGAAACTAAAATCGTACAAATGTCTATGATTAGATATTTAATGAAGATCCAATACAGAGGGTGCACACTGCACACAAACTGGCTTTATTATATTATTATAATTACAAGCATACAGCATTCAAACCGATGATAACGCAATCGATCGATGGTATTATATAGTCCACTCAATCTGTATTCTGATATAATTTTTATTGAATTTATATTATGATAATATATGATATGTCAATATAATATTATGAATTATGGTACCTACATTACGATATTGGATGATGCCAATTAAAATTTAAAAAGATTAAATTAGACTTATGACATATGCGTTATCGGCTATTATTATTAATTTATATAAATTATCTCCACCTCTACACATTTTACGTTTGTATATATACATTTAATAAAATACAGAATATAATTAATTCTACTGAAATTATAATACCTTATTATACCATTAATAGTATAGAATTTTAAAAGCTACATGTGTGCAGGTTATAGAGAAGAAATAAGAAAAATACTACAGTTGTATGAAAATGGAAATTATGTCGTTGTATAATAACTTCTATAAAATGTATAAACAATCAAAATTATTTAATTATGTCTTGTTAATAATACATTAATACGAGCAACCATGGACATTCATTTTCCTTTGTATTATGCAATTTGTGATTAAACTATACAATGGTATTATAATATTATGTACCTATGCCATATCGCCATTATTATTTTAAGTGAATGCGTATTTATACTTTGAGTATGAATCAAAAAGTCAAGTTAAACTATGATCGTAATTCAGATTTTTTATACCGGAATTGTTCAGATGGTACACTATTACTCATATATTATTCTCATCACAAATACAATTATACTAATTACCTACAATCTACATATTATATATGAGCGTCTTATGGTTCAAAACATTCATCTATTGAAATTGTGCCTACAAAATGTAGGTATCTTGGAGTATGTTTTTGACAAAAATGTCAATATTGAATTTTGATTATATGATCAATATCCATGCATATAAGTAGATGTAATAATAGCTAGGTATACCTACAAATGGAATTCTTGTAAAGCGTAATTATACAACTATCGGTAAAAATGCCTTTTTATAAAGCTCATTACATCAAATGTTATGCTTTCTAAATTATCTAGGATACCAGTATATAACACTGTATCAACATTCAGCAGTACTTATTCATTTATCACATTAATATAACATCATCACAACATAAAATCAATGAATGTTTATTTTTAATTTAAAAAAGTCTATTTTGAATACTATTTATAAACAATAATTTATATTGGCTGGGAAAAAAGAAACAAATAAATTGTTAGACTAGACAACTTTAGAGTTCTGTGTTTTATAAATTCAACTGTTTAATTTTAAATTTTTTTTTAATTTATTAATAGACTTAAATCCCATTAAATCACTAAAAAAATATACAAATACGACGTCTAGTATGCTGAATATTTTATTCACATGACATGTGTTTATGAATTAAAGCTTCATTCAAGAATGTATGTTAGTAGAACTTTGTTACAAATTTTAGTTTCTACATAATAAATAAGCTCATAAAAGATAGGTTAATAATAATATTATACAAAGATACATTTTTGAACATAAAATATATTATAGTAAATTAGTAAATAAAAATGTTCACGATTGCTGTTATTAATTATTATATTATCTATATTAGGCGTGTCAAAGACAGTGCTAAAATTGTTGTGACCCGCAACTACCAATATATTTATAATGGACAAAATAAAAAAAGTAATAATAAAATATTAATTTCGTATCAATAAACTATCTTAAAGAATGGTATATTTGGTATATATTATTACACTGTTTTATCTTCTAATAAATTGTAATATTGATGGTTTTATATAGGTATATCTATATACCTATATTAGATTAATATATAGATTAACAACTTACCTAAATAACAAAATTAAAAAAAATTGTATAAAATATTTTTTTTGATAAATTTTTATGTGCGGCCCACATAGCAAACTATTCAATATATTTGGCCCACGTATTATGCTACTTTTAATATTTTTACTTTTATAATATTTTATATATTCTGTTATATAGATGCATTGCTTACAGTTTATTATCTTTAGTGACGTTTTTTATACTTTTTAAGCCTTACAGCATTTCCTTATAGAATAAATACCTATATTGTTTGTCGGTATAATAGAAATACAAAACAGTTTGTAAAAAAAATAGTTATTATAATTTAAGAGACCAATTAAATATTGTTCTTTCAAAATTATCCTTGGTTCAATTTAAAAAAAAAAAAATCAATCAGATATTAAGAATTAATTAATAAAAAACTTTTTACTTGAGAACCTATACCACAGAGTAAAAATATATGATGTATAATACTATATGCATCATGACATGTGCGAGATTTACTGAACAATTTTCATACAATTTTTATTTATAGTTCATTGTGTTTTTTTGCATCACGTAATAGTGCGGTGGACAATGGGCGTAAACGAACAGCAACGCAACTGCAATTTTTTCCACTGATTTAAACGTAAAAAATAAAAACTAGTCTCGAAGAAACTCCTATCCTGTGAATATCTAAGGTATTTATAAATATATATATATACAGAATATACATGCATGCATGCAAGCATGCTATATAGAATATAATATTAACAATTTCAAACAACATTTAATATATAGCCGCATGCAATGTGCATATTCACGTAAAACCTATTAAAACAATGAATATAATACTACATAATTTAACGTTTAATAACCGTGTCGGCGTCTTAGTTAATTGACATTACGACAAAAAAACAAAAAACTAACGTTGTGGTCAGCTAAAAAAACACTGCACAGATAATAAGTATAGATGTATAAAGTACATATTATAGGTACCTCCTCATCTTCTTATATAGATTATACATTCATACCTAAATAGTATATATGTATAGTATATATAGGTAATACCATTTATACCAATCGTACAAATACCTAGTATAATCTTGTTGTCTATGATGGCTGACGAGGCAAAAATTTATTTGGTTTTTAAAATTAATAAATATGTATTTCATTTTGATTTGATCTATATTTTAAGATTAGGTATGTCATTGCGATGAAATAATTTGAATTTAAAAAAAAAATATATAATAAAATATTGTTTTCTAACTGGTCATTTTGGACAGTTTCTATACCGTTTGTTAAAATAAAGGTTGAAACAGTTTTCATATCATACTTCTATAATATGACTATATAGTAAATTCATACATTTTAATGCATAGAAAGATAATAATGTAACATACATCTGTAATACATGCCTATAATCGCCTTTAGGTATATTTTAAATGATTTAAAATTATGATATTTCTAGGCAAGTGTATAAAAATAATAATGTGGTATTTTGATTTAAAAAAAAAAAAAAGAGCACATATTTATTTTTGATATATAACTAGTATATAAGATATTATAATATACTATAGCTACATAAAATGTACCACCGCGTTACTCGTGTATTTATAATATGATTACAATTCCACGAAGTCTGGGTTAAAACTCATTGCGTCGGCGGTGGCAATAAGGCTAGTGGCGCTCGATATCAGTCCAAATATTATTACAATTATTTACAATAGCTTATAATAGCGCTCATGCGCATTTATACTATACGATTTATACATGTGTATACGCACTTGGCCAATAAACAACCGATCACTGATACACACATTTTCCTATGTTTGATATACGACACGGTACAGTGACGACAGATCGAATTAATATTGCGAATTATAATTGTTTGTATATTGAATCATGCACGACGAGTGAGACTTAAACGTATATAATATACACACTCAATACGATAGAGGGCTGGGATCGAAGACGAGAGAGAGTAACACTGCAACCACGCACGAGAATATATGTATAAATGTACGTACCTACTGTAAAAATTCGGGGGTCTAGAAATTTGACAGAAACCACACACAGCGTAATGATGACTTGTATACAAACACGCACAGTTAATATAGAGACAATATAATTACGTTATTCTTAGAGACGGGAAAATGAATTAAAACATTTTTTTTTCTTTCGAATGAATTAACTAATCTAAGTTTATTGAAATAATGGCACATAATAGCAATATCTGAGTAGTATTTATAAATATATATCACTACTATAGTAGTTATATTATATTATTATCAAAGTACCTGCATTTTTACATGAATAAGGATGTCAAGTTTGAAAAATTGGATTGTTGAGAATGCCGGTAATCTGAATATTTAAATAAAATTAAATAGGTAAAAACAAACTCGTAGGTATAGTTTGGATGTATTATGTAAATAATAATATAATATAATTTATATATTATTGTATTAAATATTTATAATAATTTACAGTTAAGTCATTTAATCATTAGAATCACTGCTGTAATATACATTAACGATTATTTCTATATTTTAAAGACATTTTATAACATGTAAAATTATAATATTAAAATTATGTAATTCATCATTATAAATTTATAATTTAATAGACCACCGACTATTATATCATAATAATGTTTATGAATGGAAATCTAATACAATCTTAAAATATATTGTCTATATTATATAAAATTCCCTTTTTTACTTATTGTGTATATACTTATATATTATTATACGATTAAAATTATAAGAACATTTTTTAAAATTTAATGGATAAGTACAACCTTTCACTACAATAACGGCTACTGCATGATTAATTTTATTTATATATTTTGTATAACAATTTAAATTTCTGATTGATATGCGTGTTGAAAGATTAGAAGCTGTATCTAATATCTATACATTCATTGAGATTATAGGTAGATACCTATACTACTGTGTCTTTATTTAATACATTAAAACTGAAATCATAATATAGAATAAATAATAATATTATTATTGAACGTTTAAATGAATACCTAAATAAATAAAATTATTTTATTTTGTGTGTAATAAATAGTATAACCTACTGGTAATATTTATATTTATTCTATATTATAAGTACCTATAGCAAATGTACCTAATATACCTATTCAACTGAAAAAAAATTTATAACTGAATATATTATTTATAATAAATACATTGATATTTTTTGTTTAGTTTTTATTTTATAAATGTTAAAATATTTAAATATACATAAAACCTATACAAATATTTATATAGGTACTTTACCTATGCTTAATTTTATAATTGTGTAATATAGTTATTTAAATATATTTATAAGAGCTAATGCTACGAACTGGGTCAAATACTTAAATAGCCAAATGTAACAAAACATGAATCGTAAATAAAGTCAAGAGGGAATCTTCATTTTTTTGCACCGTGTTTTGGGTCATTCTTCACGGTATTTATATAAGAACCGCATAATGTTAGCCTTTCGGGTCACGCGTTATCCATAAACATTATATATATATATATTTTTTTTTGTTTCTTTGAAATAAATATGTGTATGTTTGTATATACATTATGGGTAAGCACACAAATTTACCACTTATTCACATTCCACATAACATATGATATAATAAAATACATACATATATATATGTACATATATTGCTTTGACCTAGTTTCGGTATATATTTTAAAATACAATAAACTTAACCTAACATATTTTACCTACCCTTACACAAAAAGAAAAAAAATTAAATTTTTTTTTTCACCAGACCGTGTCTGAAAATGTTAAATTATATGAAATGCATTTTATTAAAATTATGAAACTCTTTTAAATTACTATAATTATGAAAATTAAAGGCATTAAAATGTTTGTATAACTAACATTTTTTAATTTAATAAAACATTCTATTAAGGCACATATTATATAAACAGTAACAAATACAAATTTTATAATTTATATAAATAGTTTAGAATATTTAGTTTAGATAATTAGAGTAATAACTATATTATATTTATATTTGATAATACACATTTTATCGATACTAAGATTTGAAATTTATCAAAAATATATTAGATAAAAAACAACTGTTTAAAATAAGTATGTTCATCATTATTGTGTTTTTAATTATTTACTGTATCAATCTGTATATTCAAAACCTATTATCTATCACTCATATTTATACAGGAGATTAAAGAAGCAGTGGCCTAGGGACAATTTGCATAAGTCGAAATAACAACAATAGCTTAAGTTAGTGAATAATGTTGTCAATAATATTGTAATGTAATACATTTTTTCATCATACTCACCATTATTATACCTACGTTTTGTATACATTTTAAATATAGGTGTCTTCTGAGGATTTACCCATTGACCCATATTTACCCAATATCTCTTGAAATATTGAAAATATCAAAATTCTGTTTTTTATTTATACCTAAAACTTACAAGGACAAGGACTACTACAAGAACCTATTTCATATTTTCATTTAATTAAATGTTTTAATAAAAATTTAAAAAAAGAATTTTTATTTAATTATTTTGAAAAAAAAAGAAGATAACCATTTTGTAGAGCTTTTTTTTATAAAAAATGGAAGTTCTTGTCTCTGTGGGTCTAATGAAAAAAATAATGGAATTATGGCATTTTCATAAGTAATTTCAGGAGATATCGCGATGGTAAATCTTACGGGACACTAAGTATATATTTTATGATTTGTGATTTTTCACGTTAGTAGGTTTATATGGTTTTATACAAACAATAGTCAGTAACCATTGGTATATGATTTATAGCTAAATAAAGATTTTGTTTTTGTTTATCAAAATAAATTTCAATTACTACTTAAATTGATTGACAACAAAGATTAATGAAAAATGTATTATTTATAAATCCATATTAGTTATTATATAATACATTTATAAATTAACAGCTGTAAAATATGATAAATTACCATATTCGTATCTATATAAATGTATTATACCAATAGATAAAGTGATAAACTAAATTTGAAAAAATTACTAATACCTATTTAATATAAGTAGATGGAAAAGTAAAATTATTTATAATTCAAACATAACAAATCTTTATTTTTCTACGTAATTAAAAAGACTGGCAGACCGCATTTAAATTTAAATTATTTAAAAAAGTATAGATACTAATAATTATGAGTGTTGGTGTATTATAATGGCATACTTAATCACTTGTCAGTTCTTATAATACAAATACATATAGTTTTATTCAATTTTTATGTCATACCAATGACTATCTGTTTGAATCTACTATACCTATATATGTATAATAATTCATCATTATACAATATAAGTACGTTCAAATACTCATATTTAAGTATGTATAAACTAGCTGTGCTACATATTATCAATGTATGTGATACGTCTAAAACTGAGATTTAGATAGGTAACTAACCTGCATAGTTGATTATTTCCTTTGAATGCCACGAAGTAACAATACAAATTTGTTGACTCTTAAAAACAAATTGGATTAAAAACTATAACATATAACTATGATTCAGTTGGATTAAAATCATTCGAACACAAAAATAAGTTAACAATTTTTTTGAAATTAAAAATAAAATAATATCGACGATTAAATATTATGATATACTTCACTTTTATATACTAAAATGTATTATTTCGAATGTATATCGTAAGACGAAATAATTTTAAATGAATAATATTTCAAATCGGTTTGGTATATCTGCGATTTCAATGCACTGAATATATCTACATCTATGTAGCGGTGGAGTGTGAACTATACCTATATAATTATAATCCAATATTTTACAAATTTATTCGTAAAATTTAAATACAATTCAAGGTTATTATAAATGATGGTACCATTAGTATATGACTATATTATTACATATTCAAGAGGTAAGGCTAAACATCGTGTCCGGTTTAGTCCGCATCTATACGAACACAAATATGCGTATACGACGTGTTATGATGATTGCGCAAGTTTTAGAGCGTTAGTTATAATCTGAGACTTTCGAAATTCTTTTGGAAAATAACAACAATAAATATCTATCAACGCAGTCTTAACGTACTCGTAAGCTTAGTATTGACACACCAATAATGAGGGTGGTAATAATACGGATCATAAACGATAACTTTCATTTATCGCAATATTAGTTTTTCCATAACTATATCTTTTGTGATACGGATATAATGTCATCTTAAATATATGAAGTGTAATTAAAGAATTTTATATTTTGTATTGTTTAACGAAATAATTTATAACGGTTGTAATTTTTCTATATAATATAGATAATATTGTACTTAACTCAATTTTTAAAATTTAACCATAAATACACCATAGGCCTAATAGAATAATTAATACAACTATATTTGCACACATTTATTATAGCTCGACTAAATTCGCTATACTCGTAGCTTTGTTTTAAGTCTCACGCTTGATAGTAATGTCTACTTAAAAAAGAATTTTTGGTACATGTGCGATTCGCGCATAGTGCATTTATCTTACCAGCACACATAATGTAATGCATGTGGAAAATGCTGTTGCACATTTATATAATGCGAAGACGATCAAAGCGTACGATTGACAACCGGTTTAGACGATATATATGTAGATACACGAGCTATGGCGTATAGCGAATTCAGTAAAATATGGTATATTATCATGATTAGTATAGGTATAGACTATGGAAGACGACTCTAATACAAACAGGTACGTCGTCGACCTAGAAAACCATACGAGAAAATCGTTTACTATAATAATTGTGTGCTCACGTGCTGCAGATCGCGCAGAAGATCTCTGGACGAGCGGTGACGGCGAGAGGAGGTCGTATATTATAGAATTAAGTAAAGAAAAAAAACTGGCGGTAACTTTGCATACGCCTCGGAAGACTTCTCCTACCATACGATCCTCCTCCTACCACTACTGCTCGACGAGGTCTCGTCGTACGTACATGTATATATATATGTATACCTTTTTGACGCCATATATACGTGCAGTATGCCGCGTGCAATACCGCAGACGCGTCGTTCACAGATGACAATATTAAAGGTATTATACGGTGAAAAACTAGAGTAAAATAAGAGATATAACTGCGAATAGCTGTACTCACCATATAACCGCTTGCGATGACCGAGTCCTCGCCGAGTCGTATCCACGGGGACGCACCGGTGGAGGTATATACGTGTCGCGGTGTGCGCGGAGGTGCTCGCGAAGGTCTCGACGGTCGACGTGTGCAGCGGCTTCGTCGTCGTCGGCGGCGGCGTCGGGGTCGGCGACCACGCGCGTCCGGGGTGCTAAACCGCGGAGTAGTGAGCGACGGCGACGCGGGCGATGGCGGAAAAACGCGAGCCGCGGAACCCGTCTCTCGTCGCAGTCGTCGTCGTCGTTGTCGTCCCCTTCTGCGGGGCGGCGCGTCTCGGCGGCGGGTAAGTGGAATGCCCGCGAAGGTTAGGTTAGGGGGTTGTTGTAAGACACCGCGACCGCCACCGCCGCCGCCTGCGTTTGCGCGCTCGCTCGTGTCAGCGGCGGCTCGACGCGAACGATACAACGCAGTCGTGTATCGTGTGTTCGGTATATATACATATAACGATAATACACATATAATATAATATATAATAATATTATGTCGGTAGCGTAAAGGCGTAGCGCGCGCGCGCCCGCGTTCACGTGTGTGTGCGAGCCGTAGTCGTAAAAATCCAAAAACGTCGAGGGGGCCTTTTTACGACCCCCTCTCGGCAGCGGCAACCCCCTTTTTCTTCTCTTTTTTTTCCTCCCCCCCCCGTTTCGTCTCGCGTCGTCTCGTTTTCTCGTTCCTTTCCCACCACCGCCCGTGATGTACATTATAAACGATGGTCGCGAGGGTCACAAACGCAGGCACACACACACACAGACGCACACACGCCGTCGTCGGTGCAGTTCGTCGTGTCATAGGAGAGACGGCTGTAAAATCGGTAACGAGCGGCGGTGTGCGGGGTTTTAATGTCCGCCGTCGCTATACATAGACGCGATGTGTAAGCAAAACGTTATATATATACGTGTGTAGGTATGACAACGTGCGCGCGCGACCCCTCTCCGCCGCTGAGTAACACCGTTCGCTGGTTGGACCAAAGTCTATAAAAACAACAAAAAAAAAAAAAGAAAAAAATACGAGAAAAAACCGTCGATTTACGCAACCAACCCCCCCCCTCTCCCTTGCAGTTGCCATCGCCGCGGGTAGTTCGCTTTTTCGCCTTCTCACCGCCGACGCCGCTGCCGCTGCTGCTGCTGCTGCTGTCTGCTTCGGGCCAGAGAGCTGCTGCAGTATACTACGATGCGTATAAGATTATAGGTACTATATTTACCGCGAGCACATTATGCCCTGCGGGTACATATGATACGATGATGATGCGTATATGCATAGGTAAAACGATTTACGCAATTTATCGAGGACACGGAAAAATTTAAAAAAAATATATGATATTGTATAGAAGATAACTTTTGGAGTAGGTACCTATATTATGTGCGTGCGCGTGTGTATGTGAACGATAGAATAAGTCCTGTACAACACAAATCATATGAATTTTTGTACGAATTGCGATAAACATACCGATATAGGTACATTAATTTTTATAATTTATAATGCATATAATATTATAGGCACAACAGTTATATTTTCTCAACAACAGTTTCAAAAACTTATTTTATTTTTCAAATGAATCACCAGAAAATATACGATTTATTCGTCTTTCAATAATCATGTTATATAAAGAATTATATTTAGATTATACATAATGAATACCGAATAACGAGTCCAATAATACATGTTTTATGTAATGTTCTATAATATAGTAAATATAAGTAGGTACATATTGTTAAACAATTTAATTAATCACTGAAAATGATTAAAACTTTGTTACTGAAGAAATATACACTCTTATTTATATAAATATGATAATATGCATAACATATTATAATAATATAGTATAATATATGAGTATTGAGTATATGTATAAATAGTTATACATAATTATAAGTATAGTAGTATTTATAGATACAAAACAATACGATATCACAGTCACTACTAACTGGAGATGTTCTATATATATATTATAATATAAAACATAAATGCACATTTATATACATCTATTGAGTAGTAAAGGTGATCTCTACTCTTTCGAATGACAACAACAAAATTAGAGCATTATCTATATGTAACATATATTAAAATATTTAAATGAACCGTAATGTATAGGCTATACTTGTTCCATTATAATATTTATTAATTAATAATCATGTATCATTGTTTTTATACTGAGAAAACTATACAGTAATTATTAATTAATTACGCAGGTTTTTACTGAATTACATAAAAGCTTTAAGCCTAAAACATTTTAGCGAATTCTACCACCAATTTATAAAGATGCATCGTATATTACTATACCATATAATATATTTATATTACAATAATAATATAAGTTAATAATTATTAATTACACTGCATGAAAGCTGGAAAGGCGCAGCATGTATATTATTGTCTACTATGATAATATGAAACGGTCAGGCTATATTTTAGTATATTAGAAATAAAATTATATAATATTATAACATTAATTTTTTAATTTAATAACTTAAACTATACCTACTATTAAATAAAAAAACTAACATATCTACGCTAGTGGTAGTTAAAAATAAGCTAATACCATTTAAAACAAAGAAAACTAAATTCTTTATAAGTTATTTACCAAATTATTAAAATAGAGTATTAAAAATACTAATTGTAACTATATACATAAATCTAATACACTTAATAAGTAGGTATACAATAACGATTACTATTATTTTTTTTGTACTAATCGTATAATATTATAACCAAAATATAAATGTTATTTTAAATTCTGATTAAATATATTTTTTCATTGAATATCCTTATTTTAAATTAATCTTTATAATAAGTAAATAATTAAAATAATTGAAGTATTCAAAAATAAAAAATAATTAAAAATGTAGGTATTAATACTAACTTATAAGAATACTGCTTTTTGAGACAAGTAAAGTACAAAATTATGGTTTGTCATAATGTATTATTATTAAGCTTGAATAGGTATAATGCATATAAAATATAGATATATTCTATTGTAAAATCTACATCAAATTAAACATGAATGATTACAGTTATTTTACTATGATTTAAATAACTTGTTTATAACTTATCAGTGCAATACACTGTTTATAATATTTATTACATAATATATTACACTATTATTATTGAATTTTAATAAACAAATGAATTACAATAAAATTAAGATAACTTCACTTAATTTATGAATTTATTATATAATGCATGCTCTTATTAGTTCTTAAACTGTTATAAGAAAAAATAAATAAATAGCATCTGTCAACAAAGACGAATCAAATATTATATAATATATAATATGATTATATGTAAAAATCTGTACACAGATTTTAAACATAATTATATTTAAAATTATAATAAAGAATAAAAAATTAAATCATTTGTATGATAATTAAATGATAGATTTTAAATTAATTGATATTACCAGTAAATAGTTATGTTAATAACAGTTTAATTTATTTATTTATTGAGTGAAGCACTTCATTCAACAAGTATAACCATAAAATGATAACTACATGTTTAGTTACAGATGTAATAATACCTACTAAAAATATGATTGTTTAAATTTGTCTATATTTCTAGGTTATATACTAACTTTTATAACATTTAAATAACGGATTTTAATCCTGACTTGTACTTAACTATACCCTTGATGATATTTTAAGTTAGAACATACAATAGTTAGAAAATATTTAGTGATAACTGATTAAAGTAATTTTATCGAAAAACTTCTACGTAAAGTTATATTTATACTTATAAAGCTCTTAATTAAATTATATAAATATATATAACACGCTATGTATATTAAACAATTTTTTGTAATAAATGTAATAGTTTGTCAACGGAAAATAAATACATGCATATACATTTTTGAATTGTATTATACCTATATGAACATTTGAAGTCCATATTTATAGGTAATTGTTAAACTATGGACTAGATAAATAAAGTAAAATAATCATCAATTTGGTTCACTATTAAAACAATGCAAAACTGCAGTTTTATAAGGCGGGCCACTGATCTAAAACAATAAATACCTCCAATATGTACGTATATGTAGTGCAATTTTTTTTTTATAACGCAGTCACATAAATAGTGCCTACTATAATATTAGTCTATTAATACCTATTTTTTTAAAATAATTTAATCATGTTTATGATTGATATAATATATAATAATATAATAGTGTATATGTAATATGTTATTGATTGAAATTTATGTATAACTTTAGCCTTTATATGAATCTATTTCATTGCGTATATTTTTATGCTCTACACAATTATTTACTAATACAAATTGTTTTCATCTAAAAATGTCTAAAAAGAAACAAATAATATACAGTAGTGTACTTATACCCAGATGAGAGATAATATATATATTACTTGATTCATGATAAAAGTGAAATCACCCTGTACATAAAATATATTATATATACGTGCCTATATAT
The DNA here is from genome assembly GCF_020184175.1 of Aphis gossypii. Lineage (NCBI taxonomy): Eukaryota > Metazoa > Arthropoda > Insecta > Hemiptera > Aphididae > Aphis > Aphis gossypii. Next base: position 52,246,581 of record NC_065530.1, on the reverse strand, counting down.
AGTACGGTCGGCATAGATCGCTCGCAATTCAATTACCCCTCCCCCGACCGGAAGCTACAGCACAGACTCAATATATTTATGTGTATATATAACCTCCATACATATATATACATATAATAGATTGTGTTATCGTTGGACTCCGGGAGGTGGATCATCGGGGGTGGTTATTCTGTAACTTCGGGTATATAGCTATATATGCGCTGCGTGAGTTTGAGGAGGGGGGGACGCATAGCGGAAACAAAGGTCGATCCGCATTGGACGAGGGCCCGTTAAAAGCATTATTGTGCACCCGAGTCACAGTGCACATACACGGCCAAAGGTCATGCGCCACCCTCAGCCGTGCGAAACCTACACACACATAATATATATATATATATACGCCTAAGTGTGCTGCGCGAAACGACCGCATTCGCATATATTACGTGGGTGGGGATGATCGTGTGCGAGGACGACGGGAGAAGGATAGATTAAACTTGCGCGGGCGCTTTCGAAAATATTTATTCATAACTTTACGACGTGCAGCACACGACACACGCGCCTTGACGCATATTATATACACATATATATAATGCAGTATGTGCGTGTGTGTGCAGTTACGGGTCTCTGGCGGTTCGTATATATACATAATGCATATATACGGGTACACGCATTGTGCACAGCCATTATGCAAATTCTGGACGGCTCGGGGAGGACGCATATATACATATTATACCGTTATAATTAACCCGCCGCCGAGTCGTGTAAAAGCGCCTCGAGCTTACGGTATAATATATATCGCGGCTTGCAGATTAAATTTCGCCGCGAGGGATCGTAAATCGGTGGCGGCTCGTTTATCATTTTCTCGCGCGCGTATAATATAATATGATATATATGCATATAAAATATAATAATACAAACTACATAATATAATATATAATGTATGACAATTAATAAATATCACGTATTTTGTGCTGCAATTTAATATCTGCGTACATAATTTGAAAATACCGAAATGTTTTCTCAAAAATGTTATCATCATTCTATAGGTCGGTTAGAAATACCTACTCTGCACAAAATAGTATAATATTACTCACGTGCATATTAATCTCTTTTTTTTTCGAACAATATTTTAAAACTATTTAACTAACGAAAAATATAAATAAAATAAATGCTGTTAGAGTAAAAAGTAAACGATATATACCACAGGCACCGTAATGGATAAACAATTTTAGAATTTTAAAACAATATTTCTCATCACATTGAATCAATAATGACGACTAATCTGACATTTATACCGAATAATTTTTAATCGCATAAATCATTGAATAAGTTATTGTTAAAATTAGTTCTATTCATCTATATTCATGTTTTAATTTTTAATGAAGAATATTTCTTTTAGTCTTTAGAAATTCAAATTATTGAGTATATTATTTCTATAAATGTTGCTGATCACAACACTATTAGTACATGTACAAAACATGAAACATAAATAAAATAATGGAAAAATTCCCGACTGTATTTTTTTTTTTTTTTTTGTACATAAATAACTGTATTATAACTGTATTATAAACAATACACCTAGACCTAGTCATTGTTCTTAAATTTCAATAATTTATTTTTAAAAATAATAATTTATATTATGTTCATTAGCCGGCACGGTATATAGGCAATTTCGGTACATCGACATTTGGATGGCTTTTGAACGGTATCACGCGTTATTTTTTTTATATACAGTAGGTAATTAACAAATTGCAGATTATATGAATATTTTTTTACGATGATAAATCATGCATTACTAACCTACGTGAACACGTACGATTACTGTTCAATAATAAGTTAACGACAGCCAATTTGAAGATTTCAAAACAAGTAATACTGTAATCTACATTATATACAACACAACTGAAGTTTTTGTAATTAATTAATTATAGTGCCATCAATTCAGTATAATTTAATACTAGAAATCAAAAAATATCATTTAAACGTTTAACGGGATTTAATAATAAAAATAAATTGATTTGTTGATTATGTCAATGAATATTATTATTTTTTGGAAGTGATCGATCATCGTTTTAATAATAAATATATAAGCGCAATGTTGTTCAACATAATATTATAGTTACTATATCACTCGGCAGTTTACGTTAAGTATATACTATACAGTTCGGCCATTACGAAGTACCTACTATTTAAACAGTCAGTTAGAAGTGTACATTCGTCATTAGAATATTCAGTGTAATCATTAAGGTTGTAATTACTATAAAATATTAATCAGTTTATTTTAAGATTAATTTAATGTATTATTTACGTGTTATAACAGCATTTATCCCTTATGGTATACAAACGTTTAATGTCGGCTAACAAAAACTGTACCTACTCATATATACCCATAAGTGCACGCTAACACTGTATATTTAATATTATAAAATTTAAAACCATTCGGCTAATATACTATACATCAAAGGTAAACGTATAATTATTATTGTCGTGACAAGTTTATGGGAAATGTAAATAAGTAATTATTACATTATTATCGCAAATTGATAACCGTTTTAATGACTTTTGTTTTTATTGGTTGACATTAATATATCATAATAAAATAGGTTGTTAACAATGAGTTTTTATCATTGGTTTTCAACTCTAAGATTAAAATAATATTATGTCAGACCATTGTGCGCCAGCGATATGTGGCTTACAGATTCCTGAAACTGTGAAATTGATTTCGAACGATGTACCATTGCCGATTAGCGCTTGTACACAGGTAGGCAGCATGCCGTTAAAAATACTTTAAAGTATAATATATAGAAAATATATCAACTACAGTGGTCCGCGATTAAAGAAGCAATTTTTTTTATCGTTAAAATACCGTTTCTCCTTGAATTTTTGTTATTTTTGTTGTAATTATCAAATAAAAAAAGAAATAACATTTGATACTTGAAACAATCACCAAATGATTAAATTTATTTTCTATGTATGGAATAAATTTCAAAATATTTTAAAAAAACTGCTTTTAAACATTAAAATTTTTGATTTTTTTTTTAGTGTTAATAACAATGTTTTTGTCTGGTTAAACCTAAATATTATTTTTATAACTAAGGTTTAAAAATATTATATAACATAAATAGTTTATTCTGAAATTAAAAAAATCTAAAATACCTAATAAAACTAATACATTTTTATAAACATTAGCAGTTTATAATTTTAAAGAAAAATATAATAATTTATTATACAATATAACGTTTTAATATCATAACATTTATAACACAACATAAAGGTCAAGACAAATCAAAAATGTTTAAACACAATAAATTATTATGTACATATAATATAATGCCGTATGTAACGAAAAAAGAAATGTATGATTTAAAGTTTAAACACTTTCGTTAGGTATAATTATGTATATAATTTTGTGTATAGAAAAATAAGAAAAAAAATTATAACGTCCTTTTGTTGTTGTCTAATTAATAATTATAATGGTATTAGAATAAAATGTGTACTTATATTTTATATTTTGAAAAAAAGCAATGAATTTATATTGGGTTTAAAATAATGTTAGTTACCTGCAGTGTCTGAAGACAATTTTCATACTTGAAAAATATTTCAATATTGAAATTGGATTTTTGATAGTTTATTAAATCCAGTAAAAAGCAAAAATTATATTATGTGAAAAGTAGTTTTAAAAATTATTAAGAAAAACAAACAAAAAATTATGGCAAATTATAAATTACTATGCAATACCAATTTTCAAAGAAACCGATTTTGTTAATTATTTGTAATATTAATATTATATATCATATTATATTAGGTATATAGTATATGCAATTCAGAATAAATAGTCAATTTTTCTTTTATTTTTCTAAATATTTTAAAATATAGCAAAGTCATATTTTACTGAAATACTTATACTTGGCACTCGATTATTCAAAATATATAAAAATCAAAGAAATTCAAACTTGAACCTTTTGTATAATATGTATGCGGTGATAATTTTAACTTTAAAACGACACATTATATTATATAAAAGTTAGTACATTTTACGTAGTATTACGTTGACAATATCGTTTTAATAAATATAATATATTCAATTTGGACTGTCTTGATTATGCACTATATGGACATCAATAAAATTTAAGTTACTAACGCTCGTTACATAATAATGATAAGCAGTATAAAAATATGACTTTAACTCTCTATATAATTAAATAATATTAACAGCATGATAATAGATTGTTGTTGTTATTATTTTTATTATACTACCTATTTTAGAATATAAATATCATCGTATTTGATTAAAAACTATTAGTCGAGGACTGCAGCTGTACTAGATACAACAGCATTAATATACGAGCAATATGATTCTAGAGACTACATCTGAACAATGTTATTTTACAATTACCTACAATAAATCTGAAAAATAAAATACACGACTGTTTATATTTTGCGTTTTATAAAATAAAAAGGGGTAAGTATTGAGTTTAAAATGTTAAAAATAGAGAACCACGCTTTTTTTAGATGGTTTATCAATACTTTCAAACTCGAAAAAACATCACAGCTGATACTACAGCTGATTTATGACCAATAAAACAATATAATAACATACAGTTAAATACCATTGCCTACATCAATTTAGTTTGAATTTTAAATTAACCAAATTAGTTATACTATATTAAGTATTAAGTAATAGTATAATATATTATTAAAATATACATCACTTTACATAATTATTGATGTATAATTTAAACTAATATAAATAGTCAATTTAGCTGTAATTAAATTATTTTTTTACTTTATTAATATTGCTAAATTATTAGATTTAATTAGTTAATATAGTTAATATATATATTAAATATAGCAATAATTTGTTTGCATCGTATTAAATTAAATCGTATCGTGGCAATTTATTAATGTCGTTTAAATTGATTTATAATAATTCCTGATACATTAGTATAATGTACTTAATGCTAATTAGTAACACGGTTAATCTGCACTCTCGGAGCAAGTCGATTAAAAAATTAAGTCTTATAATAAATAAGTCTTACCTAAATGACGTAGACCACTTGTTCGGGTATTAATATACGCGCTGGCAGAATTAATATTAAACTTAACATAACAATCGATTATATTATAATATTGTATTGGGTTGTCATTTTCCGGAGTTCGTAGTCTGCAGGTTATTATCGGTCTATATATAGAGCCGAAAAATCATCACAACGTTACAGAAATGTGGTCAGTTTTGATGAAAACCGATTTAATATACAGTCAAAAATCGGCGACATATTATTATATACGTAATACCGCATTGATTTTATAATATACTATAAATATTATAAAATCAATGGTAATACTCATTATAAGCTTCTAATGCAGGCTGCACCTATCTATATAGTTAATAATATTTTTATATACGGTGAATTATCCGTATAAATCAATCGAGTTGTTTTCGATATGTCCAATAATTTTTTACCCTTTAAAGTTTAAACGCATTTCCGTTGTATTCAAATATCAAAAATCGCTGGAACAGAAACCCTTCGCTCTATCGAGTCCAATATAGGCTTACAGTCGACACGCATAATGTATAGGTAATATTGTGGATAATAGTATAATACGGCGAATCGCTATACCTATGTATTCGTTTGGTTCGTGCGTATCGCCTAGTTTTACGCGTATACTTTTTTGCATTGTTATCGTATGCTTTTAGAAAGAAAGAAAAAAAGCTCCTTTCGCAATAGTATTATCATCTATTGAGAGAACCGTAATATAATGAGCATTGGCAATATACATACGCTTCACTCGGATAATGCACCGCTCGCCGACCTCGCCGACTATCGCACCGATATAATATAGTCGCGGGCATACTTATAACCGACACGACATCGATAACCGTCACATCGGTTATGTTAACCTACGATAATATTACGTTACGAGTTTTCGACGTTGGTTTCGATCGGGGAGACGAGAACGGAAGACCGATTACCTGCAGACACGTCGCGTTCGACGAAACGTGTGGAATCGAAAGAAACGTCACGATCGCCACCACTGAAGTACGAATGTGACAATTCGATGGCCGTCTAAATCAAATTAAAGAATGATATTGTGAACGAAATGAAATGACTGGAAACTATGAGGTGTTGATGTCGTGTGAAATTTCGCTGACCGTGTTCGCTCGTATATCGATCGAAATATTATAATTAACAATATTTAGGTTCCGATTTTAAAGCATAACTAAAAAAACTAAAAAAACTAAATAACTAAAAAAAGCTCACGGTTGTTTTAAAAAAGCAAAAAAAAACCAAAAATTAACATGAACTAGTCATATAAAAATGAATAAAAAAATTTAAAAAATTAATTATCATGTATTTCTCTAGATTTACAATAGTGACTCTATATTTTCCGACGAAATATTTTTATATATTATAGAAAACGACTCTACATCCACTGAATTTATCGGTACATACTTCGTACAAGAGATTTCAAATTACAACACTTAATCTTATTTGAAATGGTCGATATCGATGTTATAGGCATACTGACCGTATAGGTACTGCTTACTATAATAATATGCAGGAGGATAATCTATAGGTACGTTTAAATAAACAAGCCGATAACGAAAACAATAACAATCCAATACCTATAACGCATTCTAGGGTTTTCCGTTTTTTTTTAATTCAATTTTTTATTATTATTATTATTATAGTAGCATATTAAACATTATAACAGCTGAAATAACTAAAAAAAAAAAGAAAAGAAACAGAGCATTTAAAAAAAATCAAAAATCAATTGATTAATTTGGAATCAGAATGACGTGAAACGAATTTGTACATTAGAATTCGATTTCTAACTGATATCTAAAAAAACAAGCTATTTTATACTTAAAAATCTGAGTCCTATTAAAAAAATTAATAATTAATAATATTCCTGTGGTCATAACCGTTGTCATCCGGTGCCGTCGGGGAGACGCTCGAACGAGATGCGCTCGCCGAGAACCAGGATCGCATAACAAGGACTCGCAGTGAAACCGAGTCCCGACGCGAGTTCCGACGTTGTGTGGACTTACGTGGTATTGACGATTTTTACGCCTCCGTGGCTACCAGGACCGCATGTTCCCGTATCGTCGCTCACTGCCACAAATAATAACACAATAATAATATTATTATAATTATTAATTGTAATAATGTATCGATTGAGAACACGGACGTACAATAATTTACAACTGTGACATTATAAAATATGTTACGAACGTCCTAAATATCGTATCATAATATTTTGTTCATTTATACGTCACTTTACGTGTACGGGAAACAAAAACATATTAATATTCTCTCGGAAAAACGTGCCAGAACGCGATTTTCGTATCCAATCCGACACACTTGCCAACGATTGTTTCACACGAACAACACTTATTATTATTCGTTTCCACAAAACGCCTACGCGATTTGTACATAATATTATACAAATTATTATATATTATAATGTATATAATATAGCCATAAAGGTACTCTACTCAAAGCCTACTATAATTCGTTGTATATACGACAATATTATACAAAACAGTTTGAACTTGCACTAGCTAGAACCGAAAATGAACAGAAAAAATATAGTATTATATTGAAAATCCGAAGTTTTTGAAAATCCTAATGTACTTAAACAATATTTTTTACCAGTTCTTTGAGTCATTTTAGGGTTTTATTTAATCCAAAATCAAAACAAAACATATAATATATAATATATTTTATATTTACCACTTAAAAATCTTAAATTATTTTATGTATTTTTATTTAAATTATACGGATATGAATTGAACATATTTAATTTGATAATTTCCTTAAAAACCGAACGATGAGTTATTTTACTTTAATTATTTTAATTAATTAATATTTTCGTTTAAAACTCTATTTTAACTATAATAGTGTTGCAATTTATTTTATTGCACCGTTTATAGTTGAAATCTATTAATTATAGTGATTAGGGGACAATGAGACATGTTACGCGTTGGTATACAATATTCGTATATAAGCAATATTATATTTTTGATATTTATTAGTATAACACTGTAATACGTTAAACGTAATTATTATTATTACTATTTATTTATTTGAGACGAATTGAAAGAAAAATGCAAAACAAATAATAACATTTTTAATAAATATTTTATTATTAAACTAGTTGTTAGTAGAATATTTAGAATATTTTCTAAAAACGTACCGTTACCCTAAATAATTGCAAGTAGGTACTTGGCTTTTGATGGCAATTGTAAGTACTTATATATTATTTTTTTTTTTTTACTATCGGTTACGTATTTTAGCTGAATTTCGTGATCAGAGGCCAATCCAGACAAAGGCGATGGCGTTTATAACTCCGATAGAGCAATTAGATATCGCACAGGTACTATTTATTACTATTTAAAATCTTTTGTTCGCATCAATCTATATAGGTGTTTACATACATTTTGCCATTTTGGTATAGGGTAGTCAATAGTCATAATTCATAGATATTAGATAATATTGTATTTGAATACCTTATACATAAAAGACAATGCAAAATTCGACCATGAAGCGTCTAATGACGCATCTTCTTCAGATACTCCACTCGTAAACTTACACATAGAAGTAGAAAGAAAAATAACAATATATTGGTAACTAACTACAAATGGAAAAAAACGTCTAATTGAATTCGATAAAAAATAATGCATAAAATATAATACAAGCGTGTCAAAAATAAAGGATAAAACTAACAAATGATAATGAAGCACTTATGAATAATACACTTATTCATAACACACAACTATACCTTTACTTATTACTTTTAAAAAAAAAAACTACCTATAGGTATGTGAATCCATGTTGAAATATCGTCACCAAATGAACATAATGTATACTAGGGTACAAGAAAGAAACATCACATTTTACAACAAATTGACAAATACGGAGCCGGATTCACAATCAAATATAATGATGATTCGCATGATTTACAATATTAAGAACAAATTATAAAATTTAATTAAAAACAACCAAACATTGTTAATTATATAACTTGTTAAACAATTTATTATATTGATTATTAATTTAATTATAGTAATTAAATTATTTATTTTATTTTGTATACCTATATATTATATAATATTATATATATATATATATACATTATACATTTATACATCTATGTATTATATTTATTATATTGGTTATTAATTTAATTATAATATTTAAATGATTTATTTTATTTTGTATGTAAATATTGTACTGTATTTGTTGTATCAATTATTAATTGAATTATAATAATTAAATGATTTATTTTATTTTTATACCTACCTATATATTATAATTATATTGTACCTATATTTGTATTGTATTTATTAGGTATATTGGTTATTAATTTAGTTGTAATATTTAATATTTAATTGTGTGTATAATATTTATTGCATTGTATTTATTATATTAGTTAATAATTTTGATAAAATAGAAATTTTTAATTAATTTTTTTCTGATAGTAGGAACACGCAGGTTTTAAAAAACTTATGGTATATCTATTTTTTTTTATCTTTATAATCTAATATTTTTTAAGTTATAGTAATTTCTTTATTATTTGTACGACTGTTTTTACTTGGTTTTCTTTAGTTTATTGAAATTTTGAATTTTGAGTAATTTTGACCAATAAAGTTGACCCGGGAGAGTTTACTATTTTTAAAAATCGGGAGAGTTTACCACCACCCGCACACCTGATTTAAATCAATTTAAAATAATTTTATTTAAAGCACCTATACGTGTGCTAAGTTACAAATAGAATGTTACAAATTATGTAATGAAATTCTCAGAAAAATATTCTGCTAAAACATTAAATTAAATAGGTATACTAATATGTTTTCGAAAATTTAAAAATTTAAAGAACAAATAGAATATGCTAAAGAAAATATATATATATATTTTTTTATTAGATAAATGTTGTTGTTAAAACTAATAACTATGAAAAAATATATGTATTTCCAAAAACGATAACATGAAGAGTTCAGTTATTTTAATCTAATAAAGCTATATCTTTTTTTTTTTTACTTTTTTTATCGGAAAACAAAATTAGTTTTAATAAAGAGAAGATCTCTGCAAAACAGTATCCTGTTAAAAAATATTAAATATTTTATTAAAATAGATGCTTATTTTTAAAAAAGTAAAAATTTGATTAATGACAACAATAAAATATATTTTTTATTAATTATTCGTAAAATACTGTGTTGGTATTAAATACAAATAATATTTTCAAAATCGTTAATACTTTTCATAATAAATCAGTGTTCTCTGTTAAAAAAAAATATATATATTATATATACATTTAGCATAATGACGTATATGTATTGAGCTAATATTACTTTTTTTTTACATTTCTAAATTAATAATTGATAAATCTGTATAGTTAACCGGTTGCGCGATAACGAGTTACCTGCAGCTGGTACGTAGGTATTATAATATGTCACAGTAAGTACTAGCTACTAGCAATCTTGAACATGAACTATAGGTATTTTATGTAAGTAAAAATATTGTAAATAGCATTGCATGGTTTTCTATATAAGAGTTTTAAATGATTATATTATTACTGTACGTATAATATACGTATATTATATACACGAATATATGTACTACACAGGCTGTACAGTAGATACCGATCGGTTTTATTCTGGATACATATTTATAATGAATGTGATCGAAATCTGTTTCTAATTCAGGGTCTGCCAGCCATTTTAAATTAATATTATCTCGCATATTTTGCATACTTGAAATGTATAAAATAATAGACCTACATATGCAAATAAATACATGATATTGTATACACATTTTATTTTTCATGTATCTCGAGTTTTATTTAAGAAGATGATGACCATTATTATATAATCGTATAATATTTTATTAATAGCTATATTCGTATATATAACATTAATTCAATAATATGTTCTGTATAAATTTATATATAATTAAATATTTTCATATTTTTGTACAAAATGTATATATTTTAAAATTTTCCAATTATCCCTAATTGTATATCTCTTTTTACGTATTTTAGTATTCTTTATTTCTTATACTAATGTGAAAAAATCTCAAAATACACACATAATATATTATCTATTCAATATTCTATAATATGGTTCATAAATTCCTGAATACTATTAATTAATATATAATTTAAACTATACCTATATGTATATAAAATGGTAGGTATATGGCATATCAAAGGACAAATTTAAAAAATGCTCAAGGAAAACGCGAACAACCCATGGAACTTGGGCAATATGTTATTTTCTACTATTGCCTGGGTAAAAATAATCGTGACTAACAATGTTTGGAAAAACTGTAGCAACTTTATATATATAAATTTTACAGTAGTATTTATTTTAGGTATAAATAGGTAAGGATAAAAATACAACTTTATTTTACTACATTAACGGTTACGATATTAATTTAAAAAATTAGAAAAAAAATAAACATAAGAAATGTACAAACTAATATCGAATAAATTGATTACCTTCCTATGTCTATTTATACATATTATGTTAATAATTGACCGCAAAATATAATATATGCTATAGAAAAATCCAAAGGATTTCCACTAAAGATTTTATTTATGTCAAGGTCAAATAGATGTAGCCTAAAATCCAGGAAGTTATCAATATCACCTATTTAGATATATTATAATACTCATGTACGACAGTTTAACGCATATAGAATGCAAATTGCACAATTATCTCTGCATACCTATATAGGTCCTTAAAAATGGCGGCAATAGGATTTTTTTCATAGTTAATTCCAATCTATGACTTATGAGGCCATCTAATGACGGGTAAGACCGAGTATCGATTATAAAATGGGGAAGGAATCCTTGAAATAAGTAAAATCTATATTTAAAATAATAATAAGATAATGAAATATAGGTATATAGTAACGATTACCAATCAGTATTTCCAATTTCACAGACATATAATACTTTTTGTCTTTAGACAATGCAAGTTTCCATCATCCGTGCATGCATATTACATTAATGCATAAAATCTTATAGAAATAATCGTAGATTTGGCAACGCTCATACGGAAAAAAAAGGCTAGTAATAATAATTATATTAGTATATAATAATAATATGTAGGACGTAAGTATGTATAAGTATTAAGCATATATATTGGTCGATTGTACATAAATTATAAATATTTCGGTGTCATCCTCAGTGTTTCTAATGTTTCTATGCATACCTAAATAAAGATGATAAACACAAACAGTTATCGTTTGGAAAACTGGATTTTTTTCTTTTTATTTGCGTTTTATTATTATGTTTTCGTCCGATTTAACTTCGGCCTGACGAATAGTAGTCATCTATTACCTCCTATAGCATTAAAATTACGCCAATATTTATATTATCACGGGACATCTTATAATGTTATAATATACACGCACACGATATGAGAAGTGTGCACTGCATACAAATATAAACATCATACAGGGTGTGGGTAGACACCTAGGTATAGTGGCAGTATGATCTCCGTCCATTACTTTATTTTTTTGGTCAAATAACATATATTTTGTGCTATCTTTAACTTCTTAGAGTCAGTTTGAAAACGTTTAGTAGGTATAAAGTTTAATCATTACTAATCATTAATATTGTTTTAAGCACATATAGTAGAAATCTTGCGGTTTATAGAAAGGAGTCCGGTATAATATAATAACTTTTTTGTTATTGCACTGCGAGGCAGTGCTCCGGTATATAATATACATATATATATATATATTATACACATATATGAGGACAAACACGTGGTGGTACATCCTGTATATATATTTAGGTTGTATATACTGCATGGCCTATACGTTTATTGCCGAAAGATATGTAAGGATTAAAGGATTACGCGTAGTTTTTGGCTCCGGTACTTCAGCGCGCGTATGTATAGTATACGAGCGACCGTAAACTAGTTCGTCCGGAGGATTTCGTGTTTGAAATGATTATGGCCGAGTTTCGGTTATTTATATATCACCGAGTGCCTAATATTAGCCAATAGGAATATTATTCATCAAAATAATTTATACCGGGCCTATACGTCGGCAAGAAATCAGACGATCGAATAAATCTTTATTATGATATAACTGTACACGGATTCGTACGGTTGTTTCTGTAGCGTTCGATTGTAAGTTCTACGCATCTGTTACTACCGCGGTAATATAGAGGTATAGCCGTATAGGCTATTATAAAAGGTACCTATCTTGTTTTTCTAACGTTCTACGTTTTCTATAACGTCGACACGGTTGTAATAAATAACGATATTATAGAACCGGCGCCGACTACGACGTCGACGAAAATGATGGCAATGTCGATGACGATGATAAAATAATTTGCGTGTTACGCGTTTGTATATTATTTTTTTGTAGTTATGATGTTGTATTACCGACCCACCTGTGATCCTCGCCGTCGATGTCCTGGGAGTCCTCGATCTCCAAATGCTAGATGGCGCTAGAAATCGGTGCATGACCCACGCAGACTAAATTCCAATAAAAAAAAACGACCATTGCGTGTACACGTTATACGCGAGTACGTGCCACGGTCTATACCGTGCGTTTTAGCTGGAATTACCCGGTATCAAAAATTTATTCGGCTGGTAACCTCTCGGTATCGTTGACTCCACAGTCAATCTGCAGAGTGATTTGTTTATTTCCATCCATGACTATTTTGTGTGTAGACGTGAACGGACTTTTCTTTGTCGCACTTCGCTTGTTTGAAATTTAAGTAAGCAATCAGAAATAATCACACGTGTTCAAAACCGTTTTAATAGCCGGCAATAATTTAAATCAATATACCTAAATACTTTGATTATACTTACATTATAAATCCATCTAGATTCTAGATTGTGTAGATATTTTACATCCACAGTCGGACTTAGAGGTGGTCAAAGGATGCCATATATAATATACTATTAGGTACAATATATTATATAATATACCATTCAGTTAAATTTGAATATTAAAGCACATCAAATATTATATAAGATGAATGATTTTTTTATTTAGTTTAGCATCAGTTTCCACCTGGCCAAGAACTATCGTACAACTATATAGCTGTCGAAATACCGTCGAGCAAATCACCGACTCTGAAGACAAACTCGCGGTTTGATGCATTTCAGATTTTTGTGTAGACAAAAACATCATAATACGATTTATACGTTCCATTGCAGATAGTATAAAACGTTAATAAAATAACTTATATTATTATTGATAAGTATAGTATAAGCCTATAATTGTACAGTCCTATACCTGTAAATTATAGGTATACATATACATATATATATATATATATATGCAAGGCTTACGCAGTTACGCGTAAATATATATACCAAAATAATGCAGCACGCCGCTTTTTTGGCATCCGAGGTTTACAAGGTAGCTCGTAATAAATTGGTTTAATTTGTTATGTAACTATACGATATATAAATTGGAATAACTCGTTGTCACCAAAATTCTACATTTTCTTTATCCGCTAAACAACTTTTATACACGCATACCACAAATTAATATTTAAATTTAGTAACATATCATGAAAAAAAAACTTAATTATTAGATTTTTACAACTATTTGGTTTCAATGCACAAAATAATATTCGTTATACTGTGTAGCTTAAAATGTGTATTGTGTAGTTGATTCTTATTTTACTGTCGTACACACATTTTTAATTATCAAAGTGTTAAAACGTTAATTATTCCCATAGAACGTACCTATGTTTTTATCAGTAGAATTTTTGAAAAGTGTATCAGGTATCATATACTTACGAATATAACTCTTCGAGTAGTAATGGAAACAAAAGTATATATTATTAATATATTTACCGTGATAGTGGGTGTAATCGACGAATACCTACTTCCATAAGAACACGACATGTGTACATATTTTTTGTCGGTGTCCGTTCAAGGTCCGATCGTCACATCACATGAAACAATCACACTCGCGACGATTTATTATTATAATATATAATATATACGTATAACTCCACGATAGTTGGATGCGGTTATTAATAAAATATATGTCTAATACATATTTATGCTTGTTTCCTACGCCATACGCGATACTTCGTTAATAATCATTTATTATTAATTAACAATATATATGCTAAGACTACGTCGATGGCGGACTCCCACAACAATATTATGTTGCGTCTCTGAAGGTAAGTACGTACAACGAGGACAGTTGAAGCACTGCTGCAGTGGTCGTCGAAACTATTTCTACACATACTTAAATACGACTATCATGACGATGTTTAATTGTATATACCTACCTGCTCAGTACCTAGTTACCTATTATTAAATAATATTCTCAATGTTGTCTATCTAATGTGTATAAATAACAACACCAGAAGTTAACGCTGATTTTTTGTGTCATTTTTTTTTCTTTTTAAAATACTAATTTAACAAATCGGGTTAATATATTTAGGACAAATAGTAAATAATATATAATAATATGTATATAGCAAATTTTGAAATAGAATTCAATTTACACGTAATTATAATAATAATAATATGTAGTCTACTAATTAGCAAAAAACAAAAAAAAAAATTACACTAACTTACAAATAAATCAAAATTTACAAGGTACAATAGGTATAATAATAATAAAAAATTATTATCCGTTTCGTTTAACATTAGTACATAAAATTGACGCGAACCGACTATAATCACATTTTTCGGTTTTTCATATTGCCCATATTACATTCTTGTATTGCGTAAGTATTGTAATACATTATATTACATTATTTTATAATATAATTACATTCAGATAATATTAAATTATTAGACATTAGTATACTAAATACTTAGTTCGATGCGAATGACAATATAATAAAATCGGAGACAAAATATCGGTCGCGCGAGTTCATTCATTAATACAATGTTTTAATAAATTATAAATACATTTTTTTTTTTGCTTTTCATATTCCCATAATATATAATATTAATTTATACAGTAAAATAATTTTTTTCCTGAAATCTAATTTAAAAAGAAAAATTTTAGTTCAATCGTTATTTATATAATATATTTGCATATCTATATAAAATATAACGACGGCACATTAAAATTACCTATTATATATTTATATATACTCGGTCTACGCGACGATTCAAGCGTTTTAAAAAGGATGGGGAGGGCGGGAGGGTCGCATTAAAAATTATAATAAAATAGATTTTGGCACCAATAAATAATGTTTAAACACTAAAGTTGAACCGAACGAAAAAATAATAATAATAATAATAATAATAAAAATAATAATAATGAAACTAATACAACAAAATAATAGTCATACATAACCAGAACACATATAACGTAAAAAAAAACAATACAAAAAAAAATTACTCTTTTATTTATTTCACAGATATATTTCACATAATTCGCGAAACATAATAATTTAATAAAACTGGCCATTTAATAAATATTATTTCATATTTGCAATGAGACAAATGTGTGTAGGTATATTATAAAAGATTGTAAAATTTGCAATTTAATGCATTAGCTATACAACGTATAAAGAAAAAACTTAACAAAACGAAAGCCGCGATAAACCGTTTTCATGTAAGTTATTGTATTAGGTATTGTTACTGTTTTAATAATATTACCATACGTAAATTTTTTAATGATTGTGTGTATATCAATATAAATATATAGGTATTTGTGTGTGTGAAAAACGTTTTATAATATAAATACTATAGGGGAAATATTGAGAAATCGAAAAAACCGACTAATATCTATATACAACTGCAAGTTTAAATTAAACATAATATAATATTATATGCATAAGACTTGTACAATACCTATACGTATAATATATATATATCATTAATTAATTATTCAGTTGTTATATTACATATATTTACACGAAAAATTTATTATTTAAATATTAGAAAAAAATTTAAGAAAACGCTAAAACTCGCTTAAAGACGGAGATCGATAGTTTTTCGTCTAAAAAAAAAATAATAATAATAATAATAGACATATAAAAACCACTGGTTATGTTTCGAGAAACGATTTATATAGTTTTATGTATATCGTTATTCATTATTATTATTATTATAATATTTATTATTATTTAAGTTAGAGGCTAAGTAAAAAAAAAAAAAAGAAAAAAAGAAACGATAACACATTTTTAAATAAAATACCTACAACGATGCTATAATAATATAATAATATCATTACATCACACTCGAACGCGTCCAACTCAGGGACTTATATATTCTACATCATTATATTGCGGCATATACACGTCTCGTAAATACACATATACATAATATCTAAATAGTAAAAACACATTGCGTTATGTATTGTATATTTAGCCTAATAGTATAATCTCATATATTAAATATATATAAACGTAGTAACTTAAATTGTATTTTATGTATATTTATGTACACGTTTAAACATTATGATCTATAACATATTATAATATTATAAAATATCGACACTCTGGAGCCGATGCATTTTTAAAAAGGTACACCTAAATATACTAAAACAATACATAATAATAATATCATTGACCGCATACGCGATTAAAATATAATATGATGTACCTACCTATACCACGTTTACCCTACCGTTTTTGGAATTTCAAGTATTATTTGTTTTCGAGTGATTATTATTCCGGTCGATCTACGACAGAATTATACTATATATTGTGTTTGAGCGAGATTCAGGATAAGAGACTGAGCTCGTCCGGTTTGGAAGAACTATATATGAATATAATATACGAAAAGCCAGAGTACGAGTTTTACGGTAAACAGAAATATGTTTGCATGGAACGGTGACGAGAGACATTCTCGTTGGTGTTAATGGCCGTGACCAAATCTGTTTCCGAAATTCATCGAAATACAATATACCTATAACTCTATAAATACAATCAAAAACATTTATTCGGGGACAACGATTGACGCAAAAAATCGGTCGCGAGTTCGTCTTGCAAAATGAAAAAATCGATCTCTTCCCCGCGAATATATGCGTTACAATATATTAATATGTTATACGTAAAATAGATTAAGACTTACGTCGTACTCGGACTTACGGTGCAGTTATAGTATACTTAGACGGATTGCATCGGGTAATGATGGTGGAGGTGATGTGGCGGTGGCGGGGGTAGCGGTTGCAGTTGATGGTGTACGTGGTGCATGTGCATCGGTGGGTGAGCGGCGGCGGCTCCAGAGTAGTGCAACGGTCACTGATGGTGTTTGATGGGCCCGTTGCCGTGGTGGCCTCCGATGACCTGCATGTGATGTTGGTGATTGGCGTTGGCGCTGCCGTTGCTGTTGTTGTTGTTGTTGGACTGCTGCTGTTGCTGTTGCTGTTGCTGCTGCTGTTGCACGGCCTGCCGCTGGCTGTTCTTCTTGTTCTTCATGCGCCTGTTCTGGAACCATATTTTCACCTGGCGTTCGGACAGCGCCAAGTTCCGGGCCAGCTCCCAGCGCTTCTGTTTGGACACGTACGCGTTGAACAGAAACTCCTTCTCCAGCTCCAGCGTCTGGAACTTGGAGTAAGGTTTTCTCTTCTTGCGCACGGTCACTTGACCCGTCCACTCTAACGGGTTAGACCCGACACCCATCCCGATGCTCGACAACGAACCTGCGAATGCACAAAACGAAAGGCGTTAAAATATACCTATGAAAAATTTCTCGTGAAATGTTAAAAAATAAAAAATAATTGTCCATTTCATGTTTTGTTCGTATTTATATTATTCGTTTTTATTACGTTTATGAATAATATATTATATGTATAAATCGACAGCGTCGCTATGAATTTTATTTTATTTTTTTTAATTTAATAGAATCATAATAGAAGTAATGCGTTAAAAAGCTTCTTTGTAATCTAAAAACCAACCTAAAAGTTGGATTGTAATTATGACGTTCAAAACGGATTACAAAACCATACGCGATTTTATGCAAAACGACCGACAGTTTAAAATTTAATATGAATTTTCTCTTCCGAAAATAAATTACTTTTGATATTATTCGGAAGGTGGTTTTCCAATGGAAATAATATATTATATTATTTTGTGTAAATGCATTATTTTATGAAGAGTTACACTGTATCGTAATTTGTAAGTATAACATCGTTGAAAGCAAGTTCTTTGGTATTAAAAGTAATTAAAATTAATATTGAAATGCTACTTAAAAAGTTACGTGTAACTATTAACGTCACGCGTATTACTACCAAAGACTACATCATGCTATTTATCGCTATTATATTATGTATAATATGATAATATTATGATCGATACTACATTAGTGATAATTTTTATCATAATATGTATTATATAGTATTTATCATACAATTACGTGATAGTTTTGTATAACATTATTTCACCACTCGTCTATAGGGTTCCGCATTAAGATTATTATAATGCGATAAGTTGCAACTCAACACAGAATCGAAAGTAATCGCTTTTGAACAAAACGACCATTTTATGAATCTATACACTGAACTGATGCCGGTATAAATGTATTTATTATCATTTTTTTTTTTTATTTAAACCGATCGAAAAGCATTTTTATTTTTACAACGAAATAACATTAAACACGTCACGGTCGATTTGTGCGCGTATTATATAGAATGATATGTTTACGGCCGGTTTGGCGCCCTCAGGTCAGCGCTCGATCAAACACCCATTATAAAATCGACTGTCGGCTTGGTCAAATGCCTATCATCTATCTTTACCGTGTCCGTATACAGGCCGCGCGTGTACCTGTACGACTTGAACATCGGTCATTTGAATATTTTTCTTATTTAAATCGTCAAATCGCTCTGTATAAAACCTTTACAATGTACAATGTACATTCGTCGATCAACTCACGGTTATAATATGTACACGACAAATGCGTTGCAGCGGGTGATCGCACGGTATAATATGGGCCGTATAATATACACACACACACACACGCCTTTATGCCATAAATTGTGTAGACATAGACGAACGCTTCAAGTATATATATATATATATATATATTATATATATATTACATATACAACACGCGTATAAATGGGCAGGAGCAGTATTCCTGCTCACTTCGTCGAAGTGTATCGGACCGGTGATGATTTCGTTTAATAACTGCAATTTTTCGAGGTTTTTATATCTGTTTGTCGTCTGCCGATAACATCCCTCGTACCCGCGGTTGGGGTGAAATACGGGAACAACCACCCCTGACACACTCAGTAGACGCCGTGGCCCGCACTCGATAAAATAAGCGCGTTATTATAAATTATTATCATGCGTTCGGGTCGCGGGTTTTTTGTCGGCAAATTTCAAAACACGCGTTCGTTTTGTCTTTTAGACTTATAAAATATTATTACGCAGTACGTGCATTACGCCTCTAATATTGTAATGTGTTAGGTATATGCGTATATTTCATAGTAAACGAATTTCACGGCAGAAAATAAGTGTTATTTATACATAGGTATAATTATGCTTAAACAATATATATTATGAAACGCATTCGTATTCATTTATAGATCACATAACATTGTTGCGCGTACGATGTACATAGTGATGCGTTAAACAAGGGTTGATTTTTGTTCGGTTTCGTAACGCGGCGCCGGTCGGAATTCGTCCGACGAAATTTATGTCGTTCGCGCCGACTTATACAGCTCCTGAATCGAAATTAGCTACGTACGAGACGTGTCTTCTACATTCGTGTGTGTACATTATACGATATAAACCTATAGTGAACACATACGCGAGCAAGCACGCATGCATAGATATATTATAATATATTATTATATTAATGGGAGAAAATATACGGTCGGACGGGTGCCGCAGCTGTCCCGGGGGCACCACTCGCACACCCCGCGCCGCAGCCGCGTGTCGGTGGCAACTTGGAAAATTAAAAAATAGGTTTATTTTTTATTTTTTTTTTTTTCGTTCGCGACACTATACAATATTATTATGTATATAGATTATATTGAAGTGTAGGAGAGACGCGCGCGTGACGTATAATATGTAAAATATTATAAAAAACACGCCCGGCGACGGGGGCAGACGGGTCGCGCGCGCGTATATAGAAACTAATAATAATAAGCAGATGTTATAACGAGTATAAACGGAATTTAAATTTTTCTACGCGCGCACACGAGCTCGCGTACATAATATTACTTGTGAGCGAGAGAGAGCGTGGTAATAGTGAGTGCACACGCGTTATGGTTGTTATATTATTATTATTATGTTCCTTCGAAATGGCACTCCAAGTGTCGTCGGCATATATACACGTAATATATATTTAGTAATATAAGTATAATAACAATCTCGTGCATACGACACCGACAGTGGTCGTCAACATTTGCGTAGCAGTAGCTATGACATGCTCTGCAGTAGCCATCTATACGTATAATATATATATACTATAAGTGAGTGTGTGTTTGTGTTTGTGTGTGTTGTACTGCATTGATATCGGGGCTTAAAGCAGAGAGGAATAACGGGGAGCACTATGACCTCTATACAGTTTTTTACCACTGAATACACAAATATAATACTATATCGCGTTAATTTGTGTGTTTAAAAATGTATTAAGTTAATAAATTAAAAACAAGGCATTTATTATTAAGTTATAACGCTATTATAGTTTACTGAAAGGGATTCTGTGATTTTTAAACATGGTAGAGTCGACTAGTCGATTAAAGACACCCACTGATACAGTTGTCACATTATATAGCATAATTACTATACTCTGTTTCAAACTAAAAGTTTTTGATAGAATAAAATTTATTTCTCGGTGAAATAGTAAAAAAATATAACATTATCAAAAGTAAACAGCGATGTTCGCATTATAAACTGCAATAGTAATATTATAAAAAGCCAAAAATAAACATCTTAACGGCGTTTATCGTATCTTTTGGAGTAAATGTTAATGGTGAATCTTTTTAATATGATTATTACGTGCATAGATTGATTTTTCCTTCACAATCCCTTCTCACTTTAAGTCCAGTATATCCATAATTATGTGAACCGTGAGGTAGACATGTAGACATTTTACCTATGTGAAATTGATTTTACGAACTCACGGCTAAGCGACTGACAAAAAATAATGAAAACCTGTTTGAGTCCTTAACCCAATTATTGAAAAATTTAGAAATACATGTAAGCAGTTAAAATATTAAGAATAGCGTCTAATTGAGAAACATAACTGTTTTGAATAAACTACTTGTTTTTTAGAAACACTGCAAACTCGCTGTCCTGCACACAAACGAAACGATATTTTTAGAATTTTCAATAAAAAACGTCCAATATCTTTATAGGACATATAGAACAATATCTAAATTATATTTTAATTTTTTTAAATACGTTTTTAGTCTAAAAGCACTACAGTTTAAATATTTTTATCAAAACAAACATGTTTTTATAAATCTAGGTCCTATACATAGTATAATATATTATTATATTGTATACAAAAAGCATGTTCTCTCATAATATACATATCTGACAAAATTTAGGACTAAATATACCGAATATAAGCATAAAATAGGTGTCTGTAGCGGAGTGGACGAGTTGACGAGTTTATAAATTAAAAATATTTTTCGACTTGGACGATGATATTATAACTAATATTGTTATTCATCGGGTGACGATCGACCTGCAGTAAAAGGACCGGTGGTGGTTGTAGTTGTAAAAAGTGTCTCGAGTCATAAAGCTGTCACGAACGATGGTAATAAAAACACCTAAGCTTAGTTTAGTTAAGTATAGTTTTACGCACGTCCGCGGTCGGCCGAGTTGACGTTTTGATCATCATCGTTTCGGACATCGTCGGCTACAACTGAAGTATGGTATACTATAATACCTGTATATACACGTCTATAATACACGGCACGCACGGGACAGAGAATCCTGTGGATCGCGGTGGCGCGGGAGCTTTTAATCCGGCAAAACTTATCGGTCGTCAGCGTCCGCGATCCTCCGGGGACCACTACGGCTCCACTATTCGATAAACGTATGATAGGTACATAAAGTGCCTAAATGATGGCCGCGCGAATTTGTGCAAACAAAATAAATGATATTATACCGTACGATAAAATAATAATGATAATGGTTTTGCATCGATTGAATAGAAATTCGTCACAGTGAAAACACCTATACATCGCGTTATGGGCGGCGACCGAGTGCAGAAAAACTCGCGTATTATGGAAGATGCGCGAATATAAGGGTGCGGACGCCACTCGCCGGCGGGGACAGCTGCAAATTACGCGCGGTGGAACGCCGCGTCGGTAGGTCGGTCGGTTTGTCGGCGGTGACGCGATACATCGCTAATATCGTAGGTATTGTAATAATTATATGTCATATTCGATTTTAACGTTTTTTTTCTACGTTCGTTTTCTATTTCCGCGAAAAATCATTCGTCGTAAATAATCTTCGAGATAGCGTTTTTCGGCCGAGCGCGGTTTTACATTTCACTATGGTTTTTCTTCGTTTCCGACGGGCCGCACGACAAACTCGCGGCGAACCTTAAATTAATACAAAACGTGCTCGTACCACACGCGTACGACCGTACACACACATACAAACACATAATATAGCAATTTAATGATATCATAATAATATAATGACGTGCGCGTCGTTTGCATAAACTCGAATATTATAATATAATTATGACGTGTATAATACACCGAGAATATACGAAAAAAAACTGGTCTAAAGCGGTTTCCGCGAGCGAGTTCACACGGAGCCGAAATCTCAAAACCTCCGCGCGTCCTCCGTACGATATTATTATTATTTAAATTCGTACACGCGCATAGTAGGTACTCGTAAGTATATTATGTATAGGTAATACTATTATATAGACGGACGACGGATTCGGTAGCACCGACGGATGCGTATTATCGTCATCGTTATTATTATTTTATTATAATTTGGACCCCGCGCTCGCAGCGTACGCGTATTAGTATCTGTACAGATTGTAATATGTAGGCATGATCGGGACTGCGACGACCCGACGTACCGATGCCGCTCTGCGTGAGTGCTATACAGCCAGCATATATACACACACACAATGATGATGATAATAATACACGCGGCGGCATCGGCACATCGAACTGCCACAGAGACAGCTGACCTACCCGTCCAATAAAATCGTATACTTTACGGCCGCCCGTTCTTTTGTACGCGGACGGACGCCCGTGCACGTATCGCCTCTGTCGCTCGCACCGCACAACAACAATATAATAATAATATAATAATATTATAAACTATATATGTATATACGTATAAAGCTAATATTATATATACGCGAGGCTGCTGCGATATATTATATTATATACGTATGTGATGCGTGTGTGCTGTACACCACCACTCTGCACCCACACGAAGCGGCACATTTACCAAACGCGGGCGGGCGTGTACGTCGCAGGGCGAGTAGAAAAATAAGAAGAAGACGACGAAGAAAAATGCCCCGTCGTCGTAATATATTACGTCATTACGCGCGTCGTGTTTGTTTTGAAATCGTATATTTATGTACAAATTTTTGTGTTCAGGTACAAGTCTCCGACCCCGCGGCACGTACATAACGCATAGTCGTTCTTAGAACCCACGACCCGGTCAAACGTATATACGGTTGTTATTATATTATATATTTTGGAAAAGGTAAAACCATATCGCTCGCGCGGAGAGGTGCAGTGACGCGTTGATATTATTTTTTACGGCACATTGCTATATTCTACTTGTATTATGCTATGGTTACATATTTAAAAAAAAAAAACGAGTACGTACCTGTTGGCGGGTAAGGCGTCGACGTGACGGGATCGTGCGAACTCCCGTAGTTCCTGAGCGGCAACGACGACGGAGGCGGTGGTGGCGGCGGCTGGTACGCGTTGTCGTGACCGAACGGGCCGGCGGCCGGACCGTCGGCCGAGCCGGACGTCATGCGCGACGAGTTGTTGCCGTTCCGGTCGTCTCCCGGACTTCCGGACTGCAGGTACGTCGGCTGCGGCGTGTCGGCCGGACCGCCGCCGCCGGACGGGTGTCTGGACGCCGAGGCGGCCGCAGCGGCTGCGGCCGCGGCTGCCGCGGCCACGGACGACGAGGACGACGACGACGTGGTGGTGGTGTACGGCGAATAGTTGGTGCACCAGGACTGCGAGAACTGGTGATGGTGGTCGGCGGCGGACGGAGGTCCGGCGGAACTGCTGCACGGCGTCACGCCACCGTTGGTGTATTTACTGGCGAGGCCTCCACCGCCGCCGCCTCCGCCACCGCCGCTGAGACCTCCGCCGCAATAATCGGAGGCCGCGGGCGACCAGAACGGCAGGCCCGCGGGCGGTTTGCGGCCACCGCCGCCGCCGCCGCCGCCGCCGCCGCCGTCCATGGACGACCGGTGATGGTGGTGATGGTGGTGATGGTGACCGCCGCTAGCGTCCGCGGCCAGGTTGTAGTAGGTCGGCGCGGCCGGCTGGTGATGGTGGTGGTGATGAGGCGGCGCGGAGTACTGGTCGAACGCGGCGTGGTCGACGACGGCCGGCGAGTACGCGTTCCACTGGTGATGCGAGTGTCTGATGACGCCCGCGGAACCGGCGGCCGTGTCCATGCACTCGTAACCGCCTCCGCCGCCGCCGCCGCCGATGGAATGCGATTGCAACCGCTTGGCCGGTATGTGCAACAGCGGCGGCGGCTGCTGTTGCTGTTGCTGTTGCGGCGGCGGCGTGACGGAAGACGCGATCGGCGTGGACGACGGCGACGTCTTGATGACGGCCGCCGGCGCGGCGCGCGCGATGTCCACCGACGGCGGCTGCAGCGACACGGACGACGGGGGTGGCGGCGCCGGCGGGCTGTCCTCGTACAGGCCGCCGTTCATCATCGTCCACCAACTCAGCCCGGGTCCGGCTGTCGGGGTCGGGCACCCTGCACCGGTGGTAACATCGTGTTCACCGCCACCGTACAGCGTACCGACGGCAGCGTCCCCGAGGTCGCCGATGATGATAATTGTTGTGGTTTCGGACGGGGTTTAGGTGACAGACGACAGCGGGCGTATAGGTGATTTCGGTGGTGCACAAGTTGTACGGATATTGACGATGTCGGCAGCGTCGGGTCAGAGTCGGCAACAGAACACAAGAAGACAAGTCCAGATCAGTTTAGAGTATAATATTATAACGGTTGTGCATATTTATTTTATATTATGTGTGTCGAGATATAAATATTGCGTGCGCGCGTAAAGTCGTTGTATTTATTACATGTGTATATATATATATATATATTTTTTTTTTTATTATATTATATAAATCGGCTTATGATGACGGCCGGACGAGGCGCGCGAGCGTTAGGATTACGACGACGCGATCATGAACGGCCGAAGATTTCTGCAGTCGAACAGAAAAAAAAATTCCAAGTACGGACGCATATAAGTTTGCGGCGAAAAAAAACCGCCCGTTTCACTTTTTCAAAAAAAAAAATGTAAACAAAATAAAACAAACGGTAAAAAAAAAAAATTATTATTATTATAATAAAAAAAAAAAAAACCGAAAATGCGAGACTTTGCAAAGACGATGTTTTAATATAATATTATTATCGTGTGTGCGAAATACGCGACGGAACTACCGAGACCGCGGACGGCGCGTGTGCGTGTGCGGCGGAGGTCCGAAGTTTCGTACGCACGGTGCACGAGAGCGGACTGACGTGAGAAGTGACGACCGCCGATGACGGGTGACGACACACCGCGCCCGACGGCTCACAAACGGGCCGACGCGAGCGCGTAGTAGTCGTCGTTGGTGTTTAGCGGCGTGCACCGTCGTCGCCCGTTCGCGTGCGCGCGCTCCCGTCTCCTCGCGCGGGCCGCAGTCCGACCGCCGCGCCGCCCGGCGGACCGGCCTCGGACTACGTCGCGGCCGTCGGCGCTCGCGACAGCGCTGCTCTCAGGGCTGACGTGCGGATAGAGCCGCTGCCGCCGTATAGCAGCTACCGTATCTCGTGTGTGTACACAATACGCGTAATATTACCACCGAGTCGAAACGTTATTATTATTATTATTATTATATTTTTCATGTCCGCCGCCGTCGCCATAACGATATCAAAGGCGCCCTTTCGTCGCGATATATGTACGAGATGTATATAATGATAATGGCGCGCTCCCTCGACGTTTTTTTTTTATTTTTTTTTTTTTTGTCGTTTCTGCACGAGCACGATATCATATGATGACTTGTAATTATTATTGTAATCAGAATACTATGATTACGCGCATATATATGTAATGCTAGAAATCGAGAGACTTTAAAAACCGACTGTTCGAGTTAGAGACCCAGTAATGTTTTTAAATAATTCATGTGGCTCTTATTTATTCGAAATTCGACCGATTCTATATTTCTATATATGTAATCGAAATGCCTGTATAGTCGTATTATTTATGCCTTATTGTACGGCTGCAGTTTATATATGTAATATATCTATATAATATATTATACCTATATACCAGACAACGGAAATCTAAATTGACTCGTTGACGTGTTTTAAACGCACTATATTTTTATGCGTATATCTATATATTTGGGTTTGAAAACCTACATGTGGAAATCGGCCTATATAATATAACATCTATATTTTATAACGTGAAGAGTGATTTAGAAAATAATTTAAGTATACTATAGGTAGGTACATATAAATAATATCTGGAACCTGCAGCAGATTTCGTGCAGGTTATATGTATATATATGGAAGCGGGTACATATATTTAATGACGTTTATTTTATATATATATGAATATTATATACATAAATATACCTATGAAGTTAACAAATCCGGATTCCGGTTCTATATAGGTATCTGCGTTTCATGCGTGCACGAGGAAGACTAACCGGCTCGTCAAAAAATAATATATTATTATTCGTCACGTCCAAAAAATTCGATGACTATATATATATCACGTACAAAACTATTCGAAAACTGTACGCGGTGCACTGTGCAAGGCGTATATATATAATATATAGGTATTTACAATCCTTTTGAAAATAGGCACTACCGCATTATTATGCACCTATATATATACATACATATGAAAACCCATTACGAACGACGGTCTGACGGTAAAATAAATTGTATTTCTGACCTCAACCCTTTTAGAGTTTACGAGAGATAACGGTCGTAACGCTATATACGTATAAGCTGCAGCTATATAATATATATGTATATATACGTATATGGTTTATATATTTAATACGAGTGTATCGATATATGTACGGCGTGACGTCTGAGCGGCGACTTTTGAAATATACGAATTCGAATAACGGACGCCATATACGATATAATACAGCATGACGTACACATAGAATGTGTATTACACATATATACTTAGATGATGTGCATGGTTATAATTTATAACCGTTAAAACTCGCTGCAGTACCTTATATACAGCGTTACGCGACAGATTATATACATTTAAGTGTAAATGTTGAATTTTTATATATATATGAGCTGGCGATGGACGGATTTGCACCGGTGTACTGCTGCAGAGAGAAAAGAAAAATGAATGGCGAGAAGATCCAAAAATGTGAAGGGGAAAAAAATAAATATAAATAAAAAGGAAATGGCGCGTTAAAAGACGCGTGCGCCCAAAATCGCAACGTACAATATATATAGGTATATAAAATATTAACAGTGTAACAAAGGTCACACACAGACAGATTAGTCCTTTATATTATGTATACCTATATACGGCGGAGGACGCTACATATACTATGTCGAATGTCTGCGCATGTGTATACATTGTACTTACGACAAATTTTTCTTTTTTATATTATTTGTGACACAACAAAAGCCATGTTGACTCTCGAATCGTGGGGCTGATGCCGAATACGTGCAGTAATAAATTAATATACCTATATACCTTTATATATAGAACACCTATTGTACAGTATAGCAACACATAGGTATATGCTCGCCATTATTGTGTATTATTCACCTAAGTACAAAACATCTTTGCGATCCGTCCAACTATGCATACACACAAATTTTTAGTCACGGCCCCTCGACGAAACGTCAATAATACATTATTATATATTATACATGCGCTGTGGGGGTATACATTATGTGTATCGCGCGAGTAGAAAAGAGGGCTCGACAACAAAAACTCGAGAAAAGAGAAAACAAAAAAAAATATGTATAATATATAGGTTATATAGGCCGAGGGAGACTTTTCAGTATTAGGTTTTTGTTTGGGGGGGAGGAGGTAAAGACCGGCGAGAGACGGAATAATACTATATACATGGCGTCGTTATTACATTATAACCGGTGAGATGGAAAATTGCGCATTGTCATGTCAGCGGCGGCGTCGTCGTCGTCGTCGACGACTGCTAAAGAACGACGGGCGCAATGGAATAGCTGATGTACGAAATCATTATATTATAATATATTTGTGCCTCGCAATAGGGGATCGTCGCCGAATTCAATCTGTAAGTGCATCGTCGCCGCTGCAGCGGGCGAACGCGCGGTGTTCGAGTTTTATGACGCGTGTGGAAAACAAACGACCGAAAATAATATAATAATCTTTTTTTCATATCTCCCTCGCCGTCATCACTATGTAGCTCGAAAAACAGTTTTCTAGGGGAAAAAAAATACAAAAACATTTCTCGGTGCAGTAAATGGGTATACCTATGTATGTATGATGGGCGGCATTATGCGAGCAGATGAGACGACCGAAAATTTTTAATATTTATAAATAAGTTTTTATACGTGGAAAATATATAAAGAT
This sequence comes from Aphis gossypii, assembly GCF_020184175.1. Taxonomy (NCBI): domain Eukaryota; kingdom Metazoa; phylum Arthropoda; class Insecta; order Hemiptera; family Aphididae; genus Aphis; species Aphis gossypii. The sequence goes on along the minus strand of NC_065530.1, from coordinate 52,216,910 downwards.
GTCAGACACGTACTTATATATATATGTAAGGTATATACTATATTGTCGTAATTATAATATATTAAGATGTCGTCGCGGTCCACCTGCGCCGTTCTACGTAATATACAGAATATCCCTCAAATATATAATAATATTAAACTATCCGAGTAAAGTAATCACGCAGATGACGATGATACTATTGTGTTATAGTAATATATTACAATGATAATAATAATAACTACGCTAGCTGCAGCCGCCGTCGACTGTATAGATCTCAATCGGCTGTGACCGGTCGCAGCGACGGCGGCGGCGGCGGAGGCGAACGCCGCCATCTTTGTGCGCGCATGTCGGCTCATTATACGATTTTCGACTGGTCCACAGACGCGCCGCCGCGGGAGGTCCCGAGTCCGGACCGCGCACGCACACCACTGCTCGTTATCTACTACACAACATATTATACTATATTTTTGTGTATTATTTTTACGAATTATGATTTAGCTAAACAATTTTGTTTGTGTGTATTAAATTAACAAACACGACTTAACGATAATATATACATATATTATATTGTTAGTACAAACGCCTACGTGGGATTATGAGAAATATATAGTAGATTATAGACACCTATAAAATATATAATATGTAGTACCTATCTGTATACCTACATAACCTATACTGCTGTGTATGATGTTTCACCTTTTTTTTTTTCTATAGCTAGTCAATATACCTACCTAACTTAATTTAATTTTTAATTTATATTTTAGAAAGAAAATATAATCACTATAGGTAATTTACTGTGTATCTATTATCTAGACTATATATGTATATAGTAGGTAATTATATACCCATATTATGTACAATTATCTTTATTATCAATATTTAAAGGTACAATCATTTATGATTTAACTATAGATCCGAAATAAAGAAAAAACTGAAATTGCTATATATATGTTTAAATTTCTAAATTATATAGTACCTCACTATTAATTTTTATATGTTAGGTATATATAAATATTTAAAAAGTATATAATAATTATTAAATTCCATATGGAATATTCAAATTGTAGCTGTATAATATTATATATACCTATACGTTTTGAACTAATTGGTTATAGATTACTAACATATTTATATAAAGCTAGTATAGAGAAGTGTACGAGTATATGTAGTATAATATAATATATTATATAGTAGATATGTGGGTGGGTGCGTGTATTAGAGAACGCAGTGAATTACCATAAATAAATATATATATATAGGTATGTATATAAATCCAAGTCATTATTCAATAGACTACTTATATGCTTCTATATATTTAACTTAAGTTAGAACATATAGGAAATATAATATAATTGCGCGCTTAAAAAATAGAAAAAATAATGACAGATATTATTGAGCATGGATTCAGTATAATTACCTTGGACGCTGGCCAGAGTGATAGCAGGCAAGAAACAGTGCAACCTGTAAACAAAAATAAATAAATATATTTGATTAATTTACAGTTTTAGACAAATTTAGTTACATAATAAGTAAATAACATAGGTTAGGTTAGGTTAGGTTATATAAGTACATGAGATACTATGGTGCACACGACCGTATATTGTACATATTATGTTATATTCATGTGGTGGAAAGGGGGCCCCAACGCTACTGCACGCATCGCTGCACTGGAAAAATGCACTTCATAGGTATATAGATACTTACTGCACGCACAGACACGGGACAACAAGAATATTATTTACACATAATATACAAATACATAACGCGTTTTCTATTTGGATTTTGGATTTAATACATAGATACTGATATACATACTAAATATCAGGTAGGTATATCATATACCTATTATTATATTTTATTATTGAATATTTATATATTGTATCGTATAATTTTGACGAGGGAGTAGAATTTATAAATATATATTTATACATATAGTGTAAATATTATTGTAATCATTGAGAGCTGACAGATCTAGTGGAGTCCACGACCATCATATACGTATATTATATATAGGTATATTATATAAATGTCTATACATGGGTGCGGAGCAAACGTTCCCATTGGCATGTGTATAATGTATGATGTCTATAAGTACATTGTATGGACGTATGGTTTATGTATAAGTCTTAATATATATATATTATATCATTATAATGTACAACCATCCCTATAGCTCCACCAGGACTTGTGAGATAAATAATATATTGTTCGTTATTTTTGTGTACTGGGTTTAAGTGCACTCGAGCAGATTATATACATATATAGTAACAGCTAGTATATAGTATTATATTACTATGTGTATAGTTATTATTAAGTCCTTAACATTATATGTAATAATCACTGCGTACTGCATAAACTCGAGTGTTTCAGGTCTGTGGTAAAATATAATATATATAATACATGATTTTTCGTATACGCGTTTCACACCCATACATATATGATAATATATATATACTCGTATATATATATGTATTACATAATGTGTTTTGTCATCTTTAATATCGTATACTGTGGCGGTCACATATGTTTTTGTTGACAACGATAATAAATCTTCGGAATAAGAAATCGTCGTCGCCGCTATAGCGTAATAAGTTCATTGAATAGCAGCTAATAAATAAATCATTTAAACCCGCATAAAATATTTATAACACAATTTACGCATGTATAATTATTGTACAGAGTCATTATCATGTTCTTAATAAAATATTAACATAATTTATTTACGTTATACAATATACGAGTTAAACAGTGCTACTGTAGTATATACTCATAATAATGACGAATTAAAAATAATATTAACGATTACATTCGTAGAGCCATTTGTATATTTTTTTATACGAGAAAAAAGTACCGTCAGTAGGTCGAGACTCAGTGATAAAATCAGATTTTTTCAAGGAGATTTTAAAAACCTTAAAAATTTACATTTCAAATAAAATAAACAATTTTTATTGCAAAGTCACATGATTAAACCGATGGAGCGTCTAATGGAGGAAGGGTCCTCTTACCGGGAATTATATACACCGTCCCCTTCAATTGTGCAACCGTCCCTGTCATATATAATTGTTTACCTTCTTTTGCCCCATCTTGCGAAAAAGATTCTGGTTCCATCACTGTGTAGAGTATAATATAATATAACGTATATATAGGTGCCTAGTTTAAGTATAATGTTCTAGCTGGTTAATATAGCTTTGTATAATCAACTAAAAACGTTATTAAATATATTGTAGGGTATAAATATTATAAAATATATGATATAAATATAGATACTAAAATATAATGTCATCGTTGCACATTTGCAGCACTGACGGAACACGGATACGTTTTTTTTTTTTTTGCAAAAAGAAAACCAAGTTATAATTTCACATGACTTCACTTCCGTACACTCGCGTATTAATTCATGACATAAAGATATGAGAAAATTCAGCTCTGCACGTGTAATATCGCAGTACCTACCTACATATATATATATTTCGTCTCAGAGATTATAATTTATATGTATATAAGATTATACAATAGGTCTACACTCTGCGTATGTATATACAAATATAATATATATATATAATGCTATAAGGCCGTAGATGTACAATATAAAGTTATACATATAACGATAATGACTATACCTATATATATATATATATATATTATAATATATAATAATATAATGTTATATATTATTATAATATAATATAATATTATATTATAATACGATATAATATATAGTCGTATTATCGTTATCGTTTAAATTATATGTATAGCATAACGTTATATATATTGTACGTCTATGTGCCCTTATAGCATTATATATAATATTATATTTGTATATACAAATGCAGACCTATTGTATAACATAATATGTAATATACATATAAATCATAATCACTGAGACAAAATATATACCTATATATAGGTAGTGCGACATTACACGTGCAGAGCTGGTTTCGGAATACAATTTCCGGTTACGGCGGCATTTACGACCAACGTTGGACTTCCTATGCCATATAATTACTTTGTGTATGTATATAATATTATTGAAGATTGTATTGTTTTATTATATAATATAATATAGTATTGTTGATAGACAGAACATCAATTTATGGAGCACGTACCGAAAAAAAACCGAGAGAGTTAAAAAACCACAAATTAAAAGTTATGTATATAATATACTTTGGTAAAAATGTTTTTCTATACGACTACGAAGGAGAAATATTTAAATCCTTATCAACTCTGTATACTTAACCAAATTTGAGGCTATTAAAAGTACGAAAAAAAATATGAATGTGTATATAGAGAGAGTTATTGACTGCAAGAGTGGTATATTACTGGAATATATACGTATATACCTGTATTTATACATGCGTGTATATATTACGTATTTGCGTTAGTTAAATATATATAGTTTAATATAAAGTATATATATTTCCTATATTACGCCTATCTGGATTATTTAATATATAATCGAGAACTGCGGCACATATGGTCTTAAAATATGCTATCGAACACGCATCTGGATCTGGTACAATATATATATATATAATACATAGCCGTATATAATATGTGTAAATAATATATTATAATATATAGATAGATAGAGTAGCATGGTTTATAGAGTGCGCAGCACACACAATACACACACACCCACTCACAAACAGATATATACATATTGATATAACCATATAATATATAACAATTAACGTTTTCTACATTATATCACATAAATTATACATTTATAATTATAATTTATAATTATTATATTTATACAGAATGATTCACCCCATAAAATGAATTTACTAGAATTATAATGTTTGAAGTTTTCATTAAAACCTCAAAAACTAAAAATCTGTGTCACTACACTACAGTACATCGATTTTTAAACGCAATAAAAATCTAATAGTATTTAAAAAATATACTATATGCGTATTTAGCCATGGAATATTGAAGTAAGTATAATATACTAGGTATAGTATATTACACTGAGATAGGTATAGGTACTTGAAAATTTAAAAAAAAAAATGAATATTATTATTTAAAATAAAAATAATATACCTAATAACCAGACAACTAAGTTTGTATATATTCTCTACCTAATCTATACCTTCTTATATTTTGATATAATATATAATATATGGTATCGTAATAATAAATATTAGTTATATGATGGTTAGGTACTTATACATTATATTTCAGGGATCATTTAAATATGGCGGCACATGGACAAACAGTATTTGATCATGGTTGAAAAAATTGTATTATCATTATTTTTTTTAACGGGTGATTATTTAAATAATTATGTTTTCATTTTCAAGTATTGATTTTGCGTTTACTATATATAGGTATTTGAATAAACGTAAAATAAAAATGTATTTTATAATTTTATGACCCTTGACAACATTCTAAATTTTAAATTGGCTTTCCAAAAGTATTAATTTATTAGTGATCTGTTACTATATAATATAATATATACTAGGTCGTACTACTACTGTTAATAATTGTTTCTCAATTATCTATACAATATGTAATACCTACTCGCACGAACCTCAACACAATTTAAAAAATGTATAATTAACTTAACTCAGTATGGTGTTATCAAAAACTTCAAAGAAATTTCAGAAAAATGTAAAAAAAACTTTCTGCAGTGTTCTGTTAACTTGTTAAGTAACAAGTAGATAACTACCGTGTATAATACAATTCCGTAATTTGTATAAAGGTTAGGTACTAATTGTAAACGTCTAAAATTCTATAATATATACCCGCATACACCACTGCAATATCAACATAATAATAAACGTATGAGAGGGGTTCTAATATTAAGCATCACACATTTAATCAATTATTAGCCTAGCTCTCTCACAGCAAAATCTTAGCTAAGCCACTATGGTTTCATAGACGTAATAATATTCTACTTAAAATACTATAAAAAATACTGTATGAAGTAAGCGTTTACTTACAGCATACTTACATAAATTATGTATCTATACGAGATTATTAAATAATATAATATAAAATATTTATAAAACGCAAGTGAATTAAAAACAATAATTATAACAATGTACGGGTGTAAAAGTTAAAAGTTTATAACAAATACAATTCGACGATTTATCTCGGATAAAATTTTACAATAACTATAAATATCTACGCATATATACATCTATGAATAATTTGTTATCGTTGAATACATATATATTTCCAATATTCTCTGGCCCCCAAAAAGATGATCTGATATTAAAAACTATATTTTATAGTTACACATGTATAATAATATATCTATATATTATAATATACATTGGACGTGTAATATTATGATGTTATTGTCACGCGTAGCATCATTATTATGATCGTCTTGGGAAATGTAAAAATATTATATTAAAGTTGTAAAACGATATAACAATGTTAATGGGATTTTTTTTTTTTTGACATCAATTCGTATTTTAAGGTTCAATAATATATTATATATACCATTGTTTATATTAGTTTCTGTACTATACTCGCGACTGGGCGGCGCTGGTATATAATACTGCAGCGATTATCATAAATACACGATTTGTGAAATAAATTGACGACGGATTTAAACTATAAAAAAGTTTGAAGCGCTTTGGATAAAGTCTTGTAATAATATTATATGTCATATAAATATATCCCTGCAAGGCGATGAGCACAGTTTCGCTAGCGAAATTCCGATACGTATATAATACATATATATTATATATATGTGTGCAAACTAAAATAGTTTGTAGCAAAAAGTTTCCGTCTATATATATATTATATATTACTATATATTATCGCCTATCTCTTTTGCATCACGTTAAAACTTTATGTAATATATATTTCGTTCTATACATAAATCTGTAGATTTTAATCAAATTCAATGGAATGCATTTTGCTCACAAAAATTAAAAATCTAAAAAATTATAAAAGGTTTGAATGTTATTTAAATAACGTTTTAAATGTTAACTGTATAGATGTATAACGCATTTTCCGGAAAATATTAGATACGCCATTATGTATTAAATTATTATATATTATAGTTGAAATCCAATTTTGCCAAAAGCTAAGTATTCAATTCAACACTTAAGTCGTACGATATAGATAAAAGTATACGAGTATTATTGTTTATGTCTGTGCGGCATATATAATATTAAATACGATTAGTGAATTATCATGTTTAATAAATATATATCAGCTACATACACCGACACGGTACACGTGCATCAGCACATATGGCCATACATGGAAGAACACCCTTCAGTGATTTTCTCCGATAACGCTATCTACGGCAATAATATTATAATATATTTTTCAGAGATATATTTTTTTTTCATTTTAAAGCCATCGATGCGCTAAGAGGGCGTATACACACGATGCGATATAATATATAACATATCTTTTTTTGGCTCATTTTATCTGTATTTGGAACAGGTTTTTTTCATTAGCGCTTTTACATATAGATTATTATATTATATATACATTGCATAATATATATAAGATAACATTTTTCAACACATGTGCAGCAGCAGCATGGCGTATTCGTATAGCAATGCCTATACATAATTATAATTATAATTTTAACCGACGAAATAGATTTATTTTCCTATACTATTTTGGACACTCAGGGTTGATTATAAATTTTAACGCATGTCTTAATAATATACATATGAGTGAATATTATTGTGTCTGTACTTCATTATAAAATCTATAAAATAAAATGAAAGAGAACGCATTAGCCACTACTTTAGAATTAAAATAATATATGAGGAGTGACTTGACACGAAAACGTGGTATCTGACGAAGTCGAATACCCTTACAGAAAAAAAAAGGAAAACGTGCGTCTGAAAGACGCACATAATAACTACGAAAAAACTCACATAAATAACTTAAGAAGGAGAGAGGGAGCTTTATTGTACGTACATTGCGTAGCTATACGCATATAATATACATATAATGTTAAATATTTTAATTTTATAATAGATAAGAATCTTAGAAAACCAGTCTTTTCAACGAGAAAAACACACACATTCCTACTTTATTGTAATAAAAATAGATACATGAATTCTGTTCAACAAAACTATTCGATACATATTATTCAGAAACTTTCCAACCTTTTTTACTTATTTAAATTCACGATCTCGAATTCAAAAACGGATGATAAATTTAAAAAAACATAGTACCTTTATTATATTTATGTGTATGGTATACACGATGACGCGTCACAGTTTTGAGTTCTATAACTCACTATAATAATTAGCTATATAACCTTTATATTATACATAGGTAATAATATATATAGTGCAGGATTATAGAATATATATTATTAATTATTATACGCATCACAGCTATATATATGTATTGATATTATTTAAGGTTTCCTATATCTTCCTTATATATATATAGCCTAATAGGGTATTATATTTTATACTTATATACGAAAAAATTGCATTACCTGTTTGAAAAATAACTCGATTGAAGTTGGGAGTCCACGATTAGGCGTTTACATTGGCTTCGTACAGAAATCTGTGGCCGTTCGTCGGTTGATGCGGCTATTCACCCTCACGCTCACGGCGTAGGTCTCTCTTCTCTAAGTCTTGGCCGTATCTAAAATGAAACACAACAACAAACATTGTTAGAAATTAAATTTCGTATACACAAATGTACACACGCGTAGGTACGCTCTACAAAACGTCGCAGTACACACACATATTAATAAATGTATTCTATATACTATATATATACGCGTCGTGCCGTGCATATATAATATATATATACACACACACAAACATAGGGTTGATATATATCACAGTCTTCTCACGCGGGGTAGTTTAATTTCCTGCTTGTAGGGGTCTACAATCGCGAGCACTCGTACAGGCGTTGGTCCCAATATAGCTATATACAGCGTATATATATATATATAATATAAAGCCAAAGCCGTTTTATCGTTCTACTCGAGAGTAAATTTTAATTTCGAATAATGCAGTATATAATATATATACATAGCTCTGCAAAGAACCGCGCCGTTTTACCGAAAAGCCCGTCGGCTGCAGTAATCCCTCGCGGGAAACGTCGCTTCGCGCTGCACAATTGTTGGAATTCGTGGGACGGGCACTAATTAAAAACAGACCCCTCGTATCTATATATACACACACACACACACATATATTATACCATTGCAACGGTATTTCCTCCCTACGCGTATTGCTTCACTTTACAAACGCAGATATATTATTATTTTGGACTAATTATATCCTGCAGGTTTTGGTTATAGAGTGGAGAAACCAGGGGAACGGAGTTCTCTTTAATACAAGAAAATAAAATTTACATACATAATATATATATATTATACAATATATTCACACCATATGTCGCATCATGTCCGATTGAAAATTAATAATATTTATATAGATTTTACGCTGAAAATTTTCTTGTTTATTATTATAATATTTTAAAACATAATCATTATATATAGGTATATAGCCTGTATATAAGACAGAAAAATTATAAGCTTAAAATCACGATTCGCTTGAATAAATATTATAATTTTTTATTTATCATAGACGTTAAATTTATGCGGCAAGACGAAAAAAAATCGTTTGATGTTTTCTACGGAATGATAAAAATATACGGACCCTTGACCTACACATATTATATCTTGTTATTTTTAGTTACGTTTTGATATTTTGATGTTCGCCTATGTTTCCTATCAAAAAATAATCAATAATATACATGACGTATAGATATTTAATATGCATATATTTTATATTATCTGGAAAATTTTGTTAATCCGGGCACCACTAACTTTGTATATTAACGACGTATATATATATTATAACTGTTATATTATTGATATATTATTATGTAAGCGATGGTAATCTGAGCTTCGTGTGCGGGCCATCTTGCATTTCTCATCTCCCCTACCCCATCATCGTTTTTGGAGCGGTTATCGAAATGCGTATACAGCATCGGTGGCCCCATATCGCCGAGGCCGCCGCAGTGGCGACGAATCTCCGCCTTATCCCATATATACATAATTATAATATATATCATCTATATGAGTATGGTTATAAACGCGTCTCTCGACGGTGATTAAAATATAAAACACGTGTATATGTATGCGTATGCATATATACCTACCTACTATATATAGGGGAGAAAAGCGTATTTATCCTGCTGCTGCGGGACGCCTGTCGTTCCGGATCGTCTTGCGACACATGCGGTGACGAATGATATATATATGTATGAAAAATGCTGTCCCATTCGAAAACGAAAACCGTCTGAATAATATAATTTATTTTCGGTCGCGTGTGTGGTGCGTCCGACCGACATTTCCATATTACACTATATACAACACGCGTCAAATAATAATAATATATACGGGAGACCCCGACGCACTATATTATATACGAGTAATATACTATACGGGCGACGATGATTAACACGGACGCCTCGATCATCGATCGCGATATTATTATGTGTAAAAAAAACGCAGACGCGGTGCTGCAGCTGTACACGCGGAGGAAGGAAATTTCGAGTGGAAAAATGTATATAGCGCTGCACAGAACGAATGGAGGAAAATAAGTCCTAACCCAAACATTTGGAAACATTATATAACCATAAACGTCTATGTTGCAGCAGTGACGGTATAACGTATATATTATAATGAACGTTAACAACTGTGGTCTATTATGATATTATAAACACTGCTGTTGCACCACACACATAATATATAAGTATAAGTATGCTGTATATATGCGTACGCTGTAGTCTAGACGCCATTTTCCTTGAGGTATTAGGTACTTCTATAATATACATTAAATCAGTATCTATGTTTGTTTTTTTTATTTTAATATAAACACGCATAGACTATACATAGATTTATAAACTATCAGTGATCAAAATCGCATAAGTATAATAATTAAAATACATTATAGCATATAATATTAAGTCGTTTTAGATATATATATATAAATGCATTTCGTGTTTTTAATTAATATACGTATATATATTATTATATGTTTATATATTATAGTGAGTATTTTCCGAAAAGGAATTTTCAAAAATCAATATGTGTGTTTAATATATATAAAATGTATATTTAAAAGATTAATAAATCCTTATAGTATAATATATAGGTATAACCTGCAAATATAAAAATAAGTTCTCTACACCGTTATTCTTTGCACTTAAGTATATATATTATAAAAAGCTGCAGTTATTTATTTTGTGCATACAAATTTTTCCGATATCCTGCAACGAGTAAATATTGATCTTGTCTGTGATATATGTATATATATATGTTATATATATTATATAAGGACTTATAAGTTATACTTATGTCTTTTATATGCTGCAGTGAGTTTGCAAAAAAAAAAATCTGAGAGGTATTTTTTATTAATATTTATAAAACTAGTACCTAATAACTGCAGCATTTTACACATGCAAGCTGGCTGATGAATGAAATAAAATATAATATAGGTACCTTATATAATATATAAAAATTCCTTTAGCATTACGCGATGATGTGCTGCAATAATATTCTCGTATCTAAATAATATAATATATATGCATAAATGTTTATAAGTACCGATCAATAATACTTAAATATGAAATTATAATAAAGCATTTAAATTATGTAAAAATATTAAAAATTATTTTTTACTTGGCAAAAATAATATATAATTACAAAAAATTGTTTTGCGAAACACATGAATCGATGAACCTATTTATTGTTTTTGAAAAAATTAGAACGACAGGATTATAATTAAATGAATACCTATATACATCTATATTATTTAAACATGATGTGTTTTTATTGTATATACCTACCTATAGTTAATGCAATATAAACATGTTTATTTATTCTATATAATATTCTATTATAGGTACATTATAAATACTCAACAATAATATATTATTTGCCTCACCGCATTAATACACGTGATATTCTCCTATAATATTATGCAGCCGGCATCATTGTATATATATTAAATTTATATATATTTATACTGTAATATAATATAAATACGTGCAGATTTATAGCGATCGTATAAAAATCGAAACTTGACTAAATACTAACCTATATCTATACTACTACTGCCAACTGGAGATCGCGGTTTTATCGTGTGATGGGTAATGGAAGGTTCGGTGAAGAGTAGACATGTATATATATAAATGTACAAAAATACCTACTATGTCTATATAAAAGAGGCGTATATACTATATATTTATACTGAAATGCAAACGCACTCAAACCATAAAACCGTACGGCCCTCGTCCTCATCATCACGCTTGGGATTCTGTATCCTATATAGAGCGAAATAATACCCAAGAATTGTGTGTGTGTGTATGTGTGTGTTGTATGTATAAGCTGAAGTAATTACGAGGATACTAGCTGAACAGCAATCTCAACTGACTTTATCCGAGTCACCGATAGACTTATACCCACCACTCGTTACTGAAAGTACCTATATAATCCTTAGTAGACTATATAGCTAAGTATATCTATATTATATTTAGTTGGTTAAATATATAGGGAAATTATAAATGTATGCACTGCATGAAAATGACGCAGAAATGTTGAAAACTATGACTATTGTATATGAACGTGATGTAGACTTTTTGAAAAATATATTGATTTGCAATAATACTCATATAATGAGTAATATCTGTAGTTAAAAAGTTGTTTTCTGCACTCATTCAATTTATGAGTTTTATTGGATTACTGAAATATAGAGATTGCAAACTCGATTTTGTGAGATAATATTAAATAGTTAACTGTAAAAAAAAAAAATTAACAATTACTATTATTGTATAATATACCTACCTACAATTTAATAAGAAATTATATAATATATATTTAAATTGGCTTAGGATGTTATAAATAGTACCACGAATAACGATGATGTCTGCAGCTGCACACTGCGCTTGCTGAAGCTGTACAATTTAAAGAATCAATACATAAATCTATGCGATTTAACTAAATAATACCTAATAATAGTTTTAAATTCCTTAATACTATTTTAAGTCTATGATATAAAAATAATAAATTAGCCTAGCACGGCTGCACACGTGTGCGTACAAAGACGATAATATATAGGTACCTATATAATTAAAAACCGACAAAATTATATCATATACCATGTTGTTTATATATTATTTTTTCCATAAATGAGATAAAAAAATAAAACCTTGGTGCAAACATGGTATGCATATTAGTACTAGGGTCAAATCGAAACATCATAATATTATTATATTAAATAATTGTTAGAGTATAAAAAAAAAATGCATTATTTATATACCTATGCATTATGCAGCCGCATATATGATGACGGGACAGAAAAATAAAATGATCGTCTACGATTTTTCGAGAGCGTATGATGAGTATATTATAAATACTGCTCCAGGGCTATTATATCACATGTTATAATTTAAATATATAATAAGATTATAATACACATTTTGTTTTATCCTTTTAGAGCGACCTTTTTCGGAACAATTTCCGTTCTCGGATGATAGACTGTAGACACGGACAAACGCGAGTAAACGTGCTGCACACAGTACGCACGCAAACACACGCACACGCGTTATACTTACACCGACCGCCTAACGACCAATGGCGACGGCCATGGGTGTCGCCCCGGGGGCGATGGCCGCCGACCCGCACTCCGTCACCGTCTATAGTGGTGGTTCCCTTTCCCCGCCTCACTATACCATTCGAAAAGAAGTCGACGGGGAATGCAGCAGCAGCAGCCGCCGCCACTGCCAAGAGAGGACCGATTTATTTTCGTTTTTACTTTTTACCCGCAAGAAAAAAAAAATCGTTCTTCCAGAACACGCGCGCAGCGTATATATATATATATCGATTGCCAGCAGCAAAATTCCTTTTCCTTCTCTATTATATTATACTTATAATTTGACATTCGCGCGTTGAAATGTCTAGCACCCTGCTTTTGCAGACCCCACAAATTATGGCGGTATGACTAATAATAATATTACCCATTCATAATTATAAGTCATAATAATATACGCTTCAGAGTGCAGATGTATTAATGATCGCCTATATATATACAGCATCAATGGTATAATAAAGCACTGCAGGCAATAAAATATATTATGATGTGCATTCATCACCTATAGCTATATAATATATATACGTATGTGTGTGTGTGTGTGTGTGTGGTGTGTGTGTGTGTGTGTGTGTGCGCGTACAATGATTTAAATCGTTTTTTTCTTAATAATAATATATTGCACATACTATAATAATAGGTGCCTATTTTTGTCATATTATTATAGTTTTATATATAATAACTTGGGTTTGTTACTGCGTGTTTTGCGCGTGTCTTTTAAATCAAAATAAAAAAGAATAGTGTTATAATATATAATATGTGCGGTATATAAGTAAATACAATAGATAATAAGCAAATTTTAAATATATATATATGTAATATCTACATTTAATTAAACTTTTAAATCATTTTTACCAATAATATACCTATGTATTATATGATGCAATGAACATTTTAACTTTTTTTGCTATGCGTATACCTATACCTACTACATTTAAAGTATTAAGTATCTGTGTGTATAGGCATACCTATTATAAATTATAACTGGTACCTATGAATTATTATGCCATATAAATTGAAAATTTAAACAGTTAAGAATATACTATCAATAATATAACGTTATTTACCAATTATATATTTAAAAATTAAATTTCCAAAACCTTGCTTTCAATTAATCAGTTAATAGAGATTTTCACTAAAAATAAAAAAAACTATAGGTATGTAGGTACCTATATCTATAAGAATAGAAAATAATAACTTATACTTATGAAAAACTATAAGGACGGTGGTAATAAAATTTCACATTATAAATACCATTTTTTTTTTTGTATTTTTGTTGGTGTACAAATCCTCTTTCTCGATGGAATATAATATCTTATCGTGATGTGGAAGCTATTATTACGGCTTATAGATATCTGTTATCTGAGTCCTTGTATCGAACAGCTCTGAGCGAACCTATATATAGTTATAACTATATCCTATAGGATAGTAGGATATAAGTACAATTTGTTAAATATCTTATACATACATATATCATTATTTGTCTTTCGATATTATATTATTCATATGCAAAGGATAAATTAAAAGTCATGAAATTCCATCCGGTCTTTGTCCCCGCATATAAATACCACATAATAAGTACCCTGCATTTTATGACCATTATATATTATGCACAAATATTATATATTATTATACATAATACATAGTTTTATAATATTGGTACCTAACTATATTTATTATATTATGTATATATAGCTACACATAATATTATAATATATATAAATTACACAGGTACAACGTATAAAATATAAATAATAATATTATGTGTAAGAACCTACTATATAGGTACCTATATATCATATTATAAAACAATATGTGCCGTATGTATATTTTACCTTTATAATATAAAACTGATAATTTATTATGATACGGGCTTAAATGATATGCGCAAAAATAAATGAGTAAAATCATAAATAATATTGAAAAAATTAATAAATAACAGATTTTAGAGCGTGCATAATATAATAATAATTCATCGGATTACTCAAATTATTAGTCAATATACGTACACCGTAGCTTATCTATAACGCACGTACATACGTAGGTATATATATATATATATATTATAATATATTTAAACTTAGGCATATTATAATGCCTTCGTATAAATATAATATGTACCTGCCTATAATATGTGCGTATAAACGTCGCGTGATAAATAGGTACTTTTATATATTATACTAACACGTATATGGCGAATTTTCTCAGAATATCATCGTGCATCGTCTATTACAACAAAATAATTCGTACACAATATCGTATATAATACAATATATTGGTAAACACTAAACGCCCATAAACACATATCTTTGTCGCATATTATACCCACCGTCGCCGGACACGCGAAATTCGGTGGCCCTGGGAATTTACGACTCTTGACGTGAACATCGCATACAATATATATATCAATATATCATACGCATTATATAGGTGTTATACAAAGTCAAACACATCAATAGCATACAGTGTAGTATAATGTATATCATTACAAAATATGTATAATATATATTATAATAATATAATCTCGTTGTATACCTATATATATGTATATACAGTGACTAAAGTCACTTATTTATTCATCCGGCCCGTTTGATCGTCGCATATTATTATACAATATAAATTGCGTATTATTATATGTGTATAGGTTATAATATATTATATTATCATACGTATATACCTATACGAAAAATTAACAACAAAAACGCGTTTTCATTCGATAAAATTGTTTGGTTCGAGGCGTGCTGCAGCGTTTCGTTTATAACATGAAACGAAATTACAATATTTCACCAATAACTTATCGATCGTATATATATGTATATATATATATTATATATTATAATCTTTCCATATACCTATATATAGTATAAATACATACACTTCACACTCGCACCTATCGCAGTTAAATTTTGTGTGTCTTTATACTTTGTAAATACATAAATTTGTCTTTTTAATAAATTATCGACAATCGTTTACGCCTAAAATATATATTATATTATTAAATGTGTCGTGGCCGGTATATTCACCATTGAAACGAGCATCGAAAATATTATACGTGTTTATTATTATTATTATTATAGATAGGAGGGGAGGTACACATCGCGTGTTGGCAAGATCGCGTGATTTACGGTCCGGCTTACGAATGGTGTATTTGGTGTATTATTTTCTATTCTAAAAAAGTTTTAGGGGAAAATAATACGCTTATATATAGGTACCTATAATATACACTGCTGCAATACACACGCACACACACGCAATAACCTCTAATAATAATAAATTGATAAATAACACACGACAGCCGTATATATTATAATAATAATAATGTATAGATAACCAGATAGGTATATAATATAGGTAATATGAAACGAGCGGCTCTAGCTCTCTCGTGTATTAAATATTACATATTATGTATTAAAAATATATATGATATGTGTATAGTTATATCTCTGTGGGATACGAATAGTTTGACGTTCGGCGAATGTATACGCCCAGTTTTTTCTTTTTTTACCTTAATAACAATATTCAGTATTATTATTATTATAATCCAACAGGCGGGATATATAATATATAGTATAAATTATAAGTATTATATTATAAATATTATATACATATATATATATATATACTTATTATACTCAAAATACGACTTTTTGACGGCGAATCGTTTTCTTCGGATTAAATTATGATACATACGAACCCGGTATCTTTATATATCCGTAGATAATATACTAACAGAAGTACGGTATATTATATTACAAAAATTTTACAACATATTATTGCATGTAAGTCCTGCATAGGTTTTATAACATATATAGATATATTTATAGACGTTTTCGGTTGCACCCCGCGGCGGACGATGACGATGGTGCGACGCGACGACTTTAATATACACATATATTTATTATTTAATATTTTAATACGTGGGATTGTGGGAGAAGAGACAGAATTTACATTATTTGTCCTTTTTTAATTTTAATACAGTATACTCGTATGTACAGATTAGGTACACAACAATGTTTCTCAAGAATTATAATATATTATGCGGCGTGTCGTATATAATAAGACCGAATAACAAAGTGGGATTATGTATATAATGTATATATATATATTATATGTTTATTGAATAAATCGTGTTTTTTATATAACAAGATAATATGTATGTACTATGTATACAGTAAAGTATTTTTATTCACTAGAATATTATAATATATGCTGCAGTGATTCACCAAGCACAAGCACCTCAATAAATTATTCTCTCTATAATAATGAATTAATTCAAAGAACCCTATACTTTTCTTTAACTCTGTAAAGTATTTCGTGAATTCAAAATTTTAAAAAGTTAATAATTATCAAAATATTTATATACTAATAAATATTTTAAAGCTAAAGCCTTAAACATAGTTTTACACTAGTATGAATTAAATGCATTATAAGTGGGTCTAGTATTATTTATTGTGCTGTATAGGATCATTTTTACAACTTATAAATGTTTGTATAAATACCTTATTAACAATACACCTATATATATTACACGTATTATATAGTAAACAAAATTATATGTAACTAATAATTAGTTATTTATTAATCGAAATTTGAATTCAATATCTCAACTTTTAAGAAAAATTAATCTCTAAATAATATATACAGCTAAGAAGGAGTGTTCTCATTATGTAACAAAATTTTGTATTTCTACAGGACACACTTGGTCGTTTAGAAAAATCTCAAAATTTTTAAAACTATTTAAGTATACTAAAAAACTCTAAAAAATAAGGTTATGATTAAGTGCGTTGTAGAAAAAAAGGAATGAGTATTATGTGCTTGGTGAATCATTTTGTATATTTTATTATAAATATATATTATAATGAAGACATGAAGTCAATATGACCACGTACAGAATATAAACATATGAATATTATATCATACATATAATATACATTATGACATTATTTTATAAAATATAGCCAGTATACAGGATTTTTTTTAATTTTTAAAGAAAATAATTGAAAAAAATAGGCACATAATAAATTTGCAATATATATTTATATATTTTATTGAATTTACCTACATACATAGGTACTATGTATAAATATAAAATAAAAAATAAAACTGTATTTATAAATTATGTATTATATATGCTATATCTATTATAAGTATAATAACATGTACTTTGTACTTATAATTAATGTTTATAAAAAACAAATAGTCATCAATCACCATAATATTTTGTTTTAAATTGATGAATAATTTATACCAAACCTATTATAATTACTATATAATATTATAGCTATAGGTATACTGATTTCATAGTTTATAAATACACAAACTTTATTTTACAGATTTTATAATAATAGTATATAGTAAAAATAATGATAATTTATTAATTTATATTTTTAATATATTTATCATGAATAGAAATATGCAACATGAAAAAAAGAAAATTTTAATTTTTACGTAGTATATTTAATTAGTATATATATATATCGCTACTATAAATTAAATTAGTAATAGTAAAATATAAAGTTTAATACTCTAAAGTATATTCACCAAGATAACAAATATTTAAGTATCATTGAATTATTAAAAAAAAATATATAGTATACCTATATATATATTATAATAAATGGCTTATTTATTTACTAATATTCTGATACACCTAGATATAATAATACACTCTAATTCACAATTTTTACTTTTAAAAAATAAAAAATTTAGAATAATATTATCATATAATTTTAATTAATTTTAAATAAAACAAATATTAATCATATAATTTTATTTAGTATAGTAGTTTATTATCGCTGTATATTAAAATAGCTAATAGCCATATTTAACCTAACGCAATAATATTCAATATAAACATATGACATATAGCGTTGATCCTATAGTTCATGTAATTTTTATAGGTCATAAATATACCTATCAGACACGCTTCAAACAATGTATCTATGTGTTAATAATAAGTATAAATTGTATTTTAATAATTAAAATATTAAATTATAATCATATTTTATTTATTAATCAATAATTAGTATATCAATATCTATCTATATAATATTATACTTGTACCTATTACAAGTAATCAAAATAATTAATAAATTATATAAAAAATAATATAACTTAAGTATATGTGTCTATAATATATAAATATATTTATATATATATATCGAATAAAGGAGCCATCATACTGGATCCTAAATAACATTTATTTTATTTGGATAAAAATACTCTACAATAATAATTAATAATACATTTTATTTTGTTTCCCATATACAATAGATAATTAGACACACTAAGGAAAGGTATTTTATTTTTTTTTTAATTAATTTTAATAATGTATATTGATGAAATGCTGCGCAAGTGATGAGCGATTACAAATTGAAGGTGAGTTATTGTCTTGTATGTTACTTTTGTACTTCAATAGGGGAAACATATATTATACGAACTTGGCCTATACGCAGCAATTGGCGATGGGTACAAACATATATGCAAATCTATATATTATATGTATATATAGTCACGCCACACGTATGGCTTATACATATAATAATGTATGAAAACCATTGTATTATACAATGACAAATATAATTTGTTTGCTGTCTCGTAAACAACAATTTGCTTGACATTGAACAATACTGTTCGAGCGACGTTTGTACGATACGCGCCTATATAGTATCTGTAGGACATAATATATAATATATATGAACATATATATATATATAGTACAGTTTGTTCGTTCTTATCCTTACATGGGACGTTATATAATTGAATTTTATCAATTTAAAATTAAAAGTATACAGAAATATGATTAGTTTTGTAATAAATTTAAAATATGATGAAGGTTAAATAATAATTGCACTTCAAATAAGGTGTATAGTGAAAGGTCTGTTTATTCTCTTTACTCTGATGAAGCATTAAATGATTTATAAGTTATTTTTGTTTTCAACACATATTATATAATATTATTTAAATAAAATTTAAATTTAATATCTAAAGGCTAATTATTAATATAATATACCTACGTGTTCTGAGAAGACAATACACGTAATAGAATGTCACACGATTAGTACGAAATACAAAAAAAAAAAAAAATAATAATAATATAAATATATTATGTCGCATCCGTTTCGCGTTCTTATACTCGTTTCGTGAAATGGATAAGAATTTCATCCAGTTCGCGAAACGGAACTCTTTTTTTTTTACACGTCTAAGCGTAATTACACAATGTGGATAACTTTTCACGATACGGACATGGATTTTTAGGGCCGAGCCATGATGCAGTGCGTTTTCAAAAAAGCCACTTGAAAACGCACTGCATATAATAGGTATACTAATTATAGAGCGCTCCAAACTATAGTGCGAAAAAAACGAGCGTTACCGCGTGCAACCGCTGTTTTGTGCTTTTGCACGCGGTAACGCGCATTTTCGTCGCACTAGTTCGGAGTGCTTTATATTATATGCAGTGCGTTTTCAAGCAGCGTTTTTGACGCGCTTCAAAAACTGCTCTAGTGTGGCTCGGCCCTAAAAATCCGTGTTCGTTTCGTGAAAATTATCCACATGGTGTAATTACACGATGTGTACATAAAAAAAGAAGTTCCGTTTTGCGAACTGAACGAGATTTCTATCCATTTCACGAAACAGGCCACAACACTAAATGGATGTAACATGTATATATAGTATATAGTATATAATATATGTGTTACCGTATACGGTCTTATATACAAGCCCGATTACTATCTGATAAATTTAGGTTTTAATAATATAGTTAATGCAATTGGATTTTTACTAGCTGTTTGTAATACTCAGTATAAATGCTTATAATCATACTTTTATTTAGGCGTTTACTAAATATATACGTCATGTATATCCTAGGAATTAGGATATATAAATTAAGTTAATAAAATCTATAGGTATGACTAATGCAAATAAAAATTATAAGAAAATTTATTTCATTCCTTATAAAAGCATGTTGTTAAAAAAAATAATAGAAATAGGTATATAATTTATTTTACACGATGCGTAGGTACTGTAGGTATAACAAAATAATTAAAAAGTTTACCTACGCATGTAGTTATACTGTATAGTTATATACAGTTATATTTATAAAAAATGTACCCAAGTGAATAACTAATAAGTAGATATTAGGTATACCATAACTATTATATAGTTATATATCTTATCTTAGGTATAACTCAAAAATATTTAAGTAACTAGTAAAAAATTTTAATTTAGTTTTTCATTTTATTATATTGTAGGTATATAGAATATTGGCAGGAGTTAAATATATTATAGGTATTAAATATTTACCATGGGTATACCTAGGTGTACTATATCTATGGCTTATATTATTGGACGCTATTGGTTTATATGATTATATATAAACATCATAAACTCGTGTTTCTAATTTGGATGTAAAATTATTGTTTGTGTACATGGAAAAATAAAAGTTAGTAAATTAAAATAATAAATACCATATAGATGTTGTACATTTAAACATTTTATTACTTACTATAAGTATAATAAAATATATACTATAATATTTAATTACAGCTACAATGTTACTAAAACTTCTAAAATTGTGATTTTTGTATTTTTGCCAAGTACCTACTCGTTACAACTCGGCTTCATAAAATGAATAAAATGTTTTTCATAGTTTCACCTTATATTTATATACGTTATGTTTATAGTACATATATATATATATATATAATGTATAATGTATATGTAATATAGTATAGTAGACCTATATATGAATAGAAATAATAATTGTTAATATTAATTTAATTTTAATTATCTATTTCTGCAAAAGTTTTCAATCGATAATAGTAATTATTTCGAATGCTTATACTGTAGAATGTAAATTATATTGAAACGTATATAAAAATATAAGTCATACATATTATGATTATTATGTGAAAATAGTATATAGTAACTAGGTACCTATTTTCGTGAAAATTTTCAATAAATTTAAATATTACCTATGTGATTTCGCTAACGATGTCGTTATATATCGGACCTATATGCTTGTACCAATGTACCATATTACATAGGTACATATTGTGTATTAAACCGTCGAATTCATGAATCGTGTATTACCTTAACTATATACACGCGTAACCTGCAATAACGATACCGATAAGTAATGTATATATTATAATAATAATTAAATTAATTAATATATTATCGTCATTATATTATGCGAGCTTCGTCAGTGACGTCGATAGCGGAAAAACGCGAATATTATAATAATAATTACTATATTACGTCGGTGCGCTTTATACGGTCTCGCGAACGAGCAGAGAAAAATATCCCCTCAGACAGCGTCGCGCGACCATGAGGCCCTGGTGTCGTACACGGACACGCGTATGACGTTGTGCACAGCACGTCCGGGCGGCCACGGCGGTCACGCGCCGCCGCCGCCGCCCGTTTGTCTTTCTCTCGGTCGCTCGGAGTGCACCGCTCGCGCGGACTGCGGCGACGGTGACGGCGAAGCGGACGTATTTTTTCCCTCCCGCCGCCGCACAGTCCACACCGCTGGCACGCCGGTGCATCGCAGATGCACTTCGCGTCGGTTATAGAATGCATTCGCCGCCGCCGATGCGAAATCGCGTTGTCAGACGCCGCCGCTGCCGCGATCGATTTTGTGCGGCGCGCGTTTCGCGTAAACCACGGCAAATTTGAAATCGCTCGAATTTAAAAATTGCTGTTGGTCCAATGCATATATTTTGTCATCTATGATCACCACTACCTAGCTACTGTGTCAAAAAGAGATGGCGAAAAACAACGACGGTTTGGAAAAATAATAACGAATTTTAATATAGGTAATATCAAGTAAACGAAAATTTCTGCACCGAAAAGCGGTAAAGCGGACGTGGTCGGGTCAATTTCGGGGCGGTGGGACGCGTTTATTTCGTATATATTATATCAAAGTATGTAATGGTTTTATACATATAAGCGTTTAATTTTAGGCAAAGGGACGACGTTTCCGGCGGTCGTAGCGGGCGAATAACGCGACGCGACAGCGCCCACTACGCCCGTTTCGGCCGTGCGTGCATCGCTTTTTTTTTTTGGCAATAGTGTTTTATATTTTCGGCGGTGTTGGCCCGGGCGGGGATTCGGCCAATGAGACGCGGGCGCATGGGCGGAACGGCGTTGCCGAAAAAATGAACGAAAACTATACGAGAGAAAGAATACGACCGAGCGAGAGAGATACAATAATATTCTATGGCTCCAGACCGCCGATAAATATTGTTACATAATAGGTGTAATACGCGAATAAAATGTATCGGGCGCGTCATACTCTGACCGTTGGATATTACATTCGTTACAATAATAATAATGATATTTTTTAATTGCACTAATCGCGTAAAAAAAACCGTCGGTAATCGTACTCATCATACCGATCGACAGCATTCCGGCCGCTGCAACCGAAAATACGGTGTGATAAGGCCGCAATTATCGTCGTTATCGTTGCTTTTTCTGCAGCGGTTGCGTCGGTGTCGTTTGTCCGCGGACAAACCGCGAGTCGAGCGTGTGTGGCCGGCCGCGGGCGCCGCGGAATCGACGACCATCATGCATTTACCGCGGACTGAGTACCAGGATACTATGAGCCGGGTGCGCGCGCGAGGCGGCCGCCGCCCGACCGCTCGCCGGTCGAACCGTCACCGTCGCCGTCACAAACGCCGCCGCCGTCGGCGTCACAATCGATGCCGCCACTCAAAAACGGATCTCGGGACGTCTACCGGACAAGTCGCGGCGGTAAGCGACGGTTGTGTACCAGGGGCGTAGCGGTCGGCCGCGATCGTTTCTCGTCGACGACGCCGCCGCCGTCCGCACGATGCCGCGGCGTTGTTCGTCGGCATTCCGATCGTGTTATTACGTCTTATGATACTCGTGTATAATAATATTATTATTAATATTATACCGATCTTCGCACCGACAATATTTATATTAATATTATTGTAATAATGTTTGCACGTTATAATGGCCGGAAATAGGGTCACAATTAACTTTTTTTTTCAAAAATATAAACACGATAATTGGATACTGACACTATACGATTTTACGTTAATAACTGGTGATAGACCGCGGGTTATTGGGCCGCTATTAAATTTTAAATTTCAATAAAATAATATTTAATACATCACATAAGACCGTGTGTCTTATCAAAAGATAATATAAATTGTCCAATATTAAATGATACGAGTATATAGAATTAGGTAATTATTAATAAGGTTAAAATAAAATAATGCATATAAAATATAGATATCAAAAAATACTGCATTTAAGGATTAGGTACTTCCTCGGTAATATACATCTTAATATACCTTATATGGACAGTTAAGACTACAAAACGAGAAAAAGAACACACATGGATACACTTATTATATCGCAATAAACCATTTTGAAGGATTAATAATTTAATTACCTACTATAATTTTCAAATCATAATCCTTATACACGTAATACGTAACTATAGTATGTTATGGTACCTATATATATTACATTATTTTTATACACAGTGAAATAACTCAAGAACTATACTCCACTTCTCGTTTTAATTTCAATTTGGATTTATCAATATTTGCACACTATCATCTAACAATAGTTTACAAAATCTAAAGATGTTTTCATTAAAAAAAAATATTTAAATTGCCATAAACCTTCTTTGATGGTATAAAAAATCTAAGGTTTTTTAAACCTTTAAGAATATAAAGTATACTTAAAAATTTAAAAAATCAAATTTTAAAAAGATACATTATTAAACGAAACAAAGAGAGTGAGCTCACAGTGAGCAATAATACTCATATATATATTCGTATATAATTACCATTACCTATACATATTATATAGACATGTACCTAACCTACTCATCATGTATAAATATCACGTACCTATAGTTAAATTATGATTCAACGTAGTTAAACTTAAAGTTTCAAGTCATGTTCATGAATATATTATTTCGAACAATCTGCAAATATGTATATGCGTGATTGTTTTGAAAACGATAATGCCATGAAAAAACTAAAAGTATAATTATAATATGTATCTATATGTTTATATATATATAAACACATAAAACGACGATCCGTCAAAATAATAAACCAACTTAAAAAAACAATCGTGCTTACAGTATAGATATTTTAAATATATTAAATTGTTATAGATATTTTAGAAAACAGTTATTACTGACCTGAACTTAGAGTTCGCGGAGACTTGCGATCGGAGGCAAATTTACGTACTGACTTGGTCATACTCCACGGTGATGTGCACATCTTCGGACCCGAATAGTATACTGACCGAACGCAAACATGATAATAATAATATACCTACTACACTCCCAGTTTGAAAAAGGATTGTGTCGGCGGAGGAATTTTAGTATATAAGAAAAAAACCAACCATGTATAATATTATAGGTAAAGTATACATGCTGCAGGGTTATAAAATAATAACAATAATATATGCGTGTCTGGCGGGGACCAAAAGGGTCATTTTCAAGAAAATGTGGGTCGACAATATTTACTCATATATTTTTTGCTCAACCTCATCAATTTGTTTCAGTTTTTATGCCCTTTAGCTAAATTACGTATATTGTGTTGCGTATATATTGTGTTGTGTGCATACCGGGTTACCGCGATGTATATAACAACGACAACGATAAGGTTGACCTAGATATTTTTTCTGTCATTTTTTTCATACTTTTTTCGTTCTGTCCACTCCACATAATATGACAACGGTGTACCAATGTTTGTATTCAATATTATACATAATGTTCCACCACATTATATCGTAACGTAACCAGGGAAAACTATAATGTGGCCGGTTGAAATATAAATATATATATACAAACTTAACGTTAACATATATTATATTTCATATTTGACCGCTTCTATACATATAAAATAATCATTTGAACAATTCCCACGAAGTTTTAAATATAGTGATGTTCAAAATAACAAGGCAAAAAATTATTTCACGGTGATTTTATTAGATTTTATTATTAGTATGATATTCGCATCAATCTCCGATAGAGAAAATATACAAAAATGTATGGAAACCATAATAATAACTATATGTACCTATATAATATCGAAATCGAATAATTATTATATGTATCAAATTAAAACAAATCATAGGTACATGAATATTATACATAATAAGTATATTATTAATATAAATGTTGGTATAAATAATAAAGTGATGTATATATTCGCGTATACAAATTATATTATCCGTGAAAAACAGTAGAAAAAATTTTATGAATTAATTTAATGTCATTTTAACGATGCTATATATATATAATGAACACTAAAGCACACATTAATCGTTTTGCTATTTGTGGCCTGTGAATTAAGATATACGCGAGTATACACAAGTTTAATGGTCCGGTGCGACATAAGCCATAGTCTACTTGTCTACATATATATAATATGTATAATATTAGTATCAAAAAACAACACCTATTTAAGTAAAATGTGTTTTACCTGTAATTTTTTACATAATATATTACAACTATGAAATGTGCGTATAGGAAAATACATAATTTTCATTCTACAACTTATAAACATCATCATTGTGTATCGCAAAATGTTAGATTTCGAGTGGAAAAATTATTATAATAATTGATTTTACAATAAGTGTATTTTTTTTTGTCTAATGGCACATTTTAGTAAACAGATATTTCAATCTTTTTTTGGTAGGAAAGTGAACCTAGTTTATTTCATATTGTCACTTAAGGGATTAAATGTATAGTAAAGTTTATAACAAAAAAATACCGATTTATCAAAATGTTGTTTTGTTTAATTTCGGTCTGTATTCTATAATATACATTACACACTGATATTATATTCCATTGCATGATAGCATAATGGGTAATATGAAAATAAGATTGTGAAAAATCATATGTTGGATAAATATATTAGAATGTATAATTATCACCGGATATTACATATATAATATGTAAAATTAAATTAATAGTATAATATTAGGAGAATATATAGTTTTATTTTTTTTTATCTTCACTTTTACCTTATTTATCTTTATGGGTCCGAAGGTCATAAATTCAGTTTATTTCTGATAAAAATAAAAATCGATATATCTAAACACTTTTGTATTTAATTTTTGTCAAATTGTTTATTCTTTTGATTGAAACATAAAATGTACAATATACATTCATAAAGAGGTTTGTAATTTGTAACATATTATAATAAGCTTACTACAGAGTAATTATAATATAAATAAATTATTGATTATAGGTAATAACTACTATTGAGGGAAATAATTATATATATGAAGTTATAATAAAAAATTTTGGCCATATTTATGTCTTTAATTTATAATAGGTATAGCAGTTTATAATCTCTAAAATACTATTGCACCGGGAAAATAATGTTCAAAACTTCAATTCAACAAAATTGAAGTATTCGAATATTCAAATATCCTTTGGTATAAGGCTGAATCTGAAGACAACAAAAAAAAATGAAGTGTAATCATCAAGTGTAATAGTTAATTTTTTATTTTCTTTACCAACGAATCAATGAATAATGATTATTATTAATAAGGGTTGTGATTAAAATAAAAACCATTGCAGGTTTAAATTAGTCAAAAAACAAAACATGAACTATTGTTACATAATAACTATTTTATACCCATATATTATTGCAACTGGCGAGTATGAAATGGACATAAGTACGTAAGGTGAATTTTAAAATCAAAATTATGGTTATCATCAATTTACAAATTATTAAAAATCCATATATTAGTAGTACCCATATAACGTCGGTGCAGGTGTTATTCGCAATATAGAACTACAGAGAGAAAATGATATATACCTATTACCTATAGTATAGAGACTTGGTCGATCGAATGACCCAGATCAAATCATTATACGCATGACACCATCATCATCGCCATGTTTGTTACACCGCCTCTTTTTTCGTCCCATCATTATTAAACTGAGTTTTTGTGCGACCGTATACTGTTGTTAATACTATATGTACCTATATTCCAGATGTCTAGATCTGGTGCAGAATTATATAGCACCAGTTCAAACATTTCAAATTATTCATCGACTTTTGATTTTTTAGAAATCTATACAATATAATATATAATAATATATAATAAACTAATATACTTTATAATCTGCAATCTTTACGGTACGAGATCAAATCATAGCAGTCTTAATTACTTTTAAATTTTCAATTTAATAAAATACGTGTATTATATGTTTTTAAATTTTATTTATATTACACATATTATAGTTACATGTATAAGTACCTAGGTACTTAACCATTCTTATAAATAATACATTAAATCATGGAGTGTTTTTTGAGTACATTGGGGGGAGGGGAGAGGTTTGCGCGATAACGGGAAACAAACGGTTGAAATTATGAAAAAGAAGGGTAAAAAAAAATATATATAGATCGCAAAAAAAATCTCAGTGTGCAAAACAAATTGCCCGTCGTCGCATATTATCCTACATTTTACACATACGCGCGTATATAATATATGAATGTACGTATAATGTATATATACATTAATGTTTTTATGCGTAATACCATTATGCACTTTATGGGCCCATAACGTTCTCACGTACTCCTGTCCGCCGTATTTTTATGATTTCACTTTCGATGTACGACAATAATTAGCTGACCCCAGCCATAACGGTCCCGGAGGCTGATTTATTATATACGACGGCCAGATATCCCTTTTTAAGTGCGGCGTTTAACTTAAGTACTCGAGTATATATATATATATGATTATTATATTATATTCACACACTTATAAACCTACACAACAACATAGTTATACTGCACAACTACCTATTTAGGTTCAATAAAATGTTATATTTGTGATATACTTGTAGGTATACTTAATACAGGTAGACCGCGATACGTGGTATACGTTATCTGGTATAATATCGAAATATCGTACGACACGATTGCTGATGTATGACCAATAAAACAAATGTATGACACGTTATACCTATATAAATGTATATTATATTATTTATGTATATATATATATATACTTCGTTTTAAGTATAACGAGCCTAAAATAACTTATAGCTTAAGATCGATCTTATAGCCTAATCAGTTTCAATGTAATAAATTGGATATATTATGTATAAATATCGTTATTTCGTATTACACACTAGAACGGTCTTGACGCTCGGTGAAAACACGAGTGTATCGCCCGAGTACAGCGAGCGTTACCGGGTGCCACCGTTGTATGCTTACCGCGCGCTAAAATCACTCTAGTGTGGCTCGGCCCTTACAATAATATATGCCTATTTTGTTTTCGGAATGGAAACGTTGCATTTAAAATTATGCGGAATCGTATGTATATATATATATGTATATGGAAATTGCAGAGTCATATATTATGTATATCAGTGGCTATTAAAATCAACAGGATTCCGCAAATTTGCGGAATCGTTCTTCGCCGAATAAATTTACCGATAAGAAATGCATTTGATGGAAATTATTATCGAATATTATTTATATAGTATACAGGTCGCATGATATAGTTATATAACACTTTACGCCTTACGGGTAGGACCTAGATAAAATACAGGTTTAAAAATATATATTAGGTATATGTATACAACTAAAATAACTATTCTATTTTTTGTAAAAAATATATGTACCTATATACCTACTCTATATATAAATAAAAAGTATTCGTTTTTCGTTGGCCCCTTTTTGAGCCCT
Organism: Aphis gossypii; assembly: GCF_020184175.1. Lineage (NCBI taxonomy): Eukaryota > Metazoa > Arthropoda > Insecta > Hemiptera > Aphididae > Aphis > Aphis gossypii. Next base: position 52,186,615 of record NC_065530.1, on the reverse strand, counting down.
TCTCAAAAATTTAAAAAAATGGTTTCATAAGGTGCACGTCCTCTGGTATATTATTATACATGTTATACTAAATTAAAGAATTAAAAAAAAAGACTATGAATGTAATGTCTATTGACTTTATAGATCGTTTACACGCATACACACACTACACGTCACATCTAACACGTCTTTTATTTATACAAATTATGGTATTATATAACTCTTGTCTCCTATATATTTTTCAAACAACCATAGTTTATTTTTAGTCGACTTCTAATAATCTTATTATAATATTATTTTGAATGGACTGAAACAGAGTTACGATATGCCTTAGTTTTATTTTTAAGAGTCTCAATCGAGTGATAAAAAATAACTGTTGAAATAAACAATTAATGTTATTAATATTTGAACATGGTCACATGTGTATTGACATATCAATATTGTATTTTACTATTAACCTCCCACGTTTAACATTAGGACATTACTCTCAATTGTTACATGGGTATAGGGGTTGGGTTTATGATGACGTCATTGTTGTCTGATGACATATAAATAACGCTTTACTTTATACGTAGATATACTCACACACAAAATGTCATAGGTTGTACAGTCCCTGCCTTACATGATGCAGTCATCCATTTGTAAATTACATTTATTTAAAATAGGTAGTTTAATAATATAACACCTATATTACAGAATTATCATAATTATTGTTAACTATTATTGTCCATAGCAAATACTATCTAAAATTCTAAAATACTAATTTTCTTCAAGTTCAATTTCAACAATAACATATTATATAGAGTAGAAAATTGATATGAAGGTTACCACAATATATTTATAAAAAAATTCTTTAAGTTTTATTGAAAATGTTTGATAAATATAAAAAATTATATTTCATAAACACACTTTTTTTTTTGCATGAAAAATATTATTATTAAAAAACAATTAGTAATTTAAAATATATTTATTATTTATTTTTTTTACACGAATTTCTGTAATATATTTATATTATTAAAATATTATTAAATCGGTTGGGGGCGAAAAATATTTGAGTTATCGAAAATTCGACTTATAGAGGTATAATGATGGGGCTTATTGCGACAATATAAGATTATTTTGTGACTAGTATATTTTTGAGTAGGTGTATCACATTATATAGTTAATTCGTTAATATAAAAATATGTAGTGAATTTTTAAACAACAAAATAATGTATATCTTATAAATTATATATTTTTATTTTTATCATTATCAAAAATCTACTTTTAAAATAGTAATAAACTTAAAACTATAATATATTGATAATTTATGAAGAACCTTATATATTAGATTTTTATGCAATTGGACAAATAGTATTTTTGTTTATAGAACAATAGCTAAAAAATTTAAATTTCAATATATCTATTATCTATACAGTATACATATATATATACTTTTTATATATTATAATACTATACACGTCATATACCTACTGTATAATCTATAATAAATAATAATATATATTTAAACAATAGAATATAATATACAGTGAAATCTCTATAATTAATGGACGCTTTCCAATAAAGGACACACTAAAATTCTCCGGCAAAAATGTATTTAAATAATAGAGGTTACAATTTCTTAATAGCGAACATGGACATTTGTAGCAAAATTAAATATTACCTCTCAGAAATGGAAATAATACCTATTATACGCGTATAAGATATCGAAAATATTTAAGTCATAAAATTACTATATTTATCGTTCATAAGTGTACTTCGTTTATATTTTATCTTATCTTGGTGGATAAAAGGTAATAGATTTTTTTTTAGTTGTAACATAAATATTTATCATTTTTTTATACACTTTTCAATACACATTTATTTATATGACAAATGATAAATTAAAATTAATATAAATCATATTATAATAAACAATTAATATATTACAGTGCAGTATATATAAATGATAAATATCTACATTTATGTAATAAATAATACCAATTTGAACGTGTATGTAATATTTGTAATTTTTTCTGATAGTGCCTTCCTATAACGAACATTTTGTAATTCCTCACAAATGTCCGTTATGTAGAAGTTTTCTCAGTAGTATAGAAAACTCCCTATAGTGGATATTTCTTAATTATACCAATCATGGTTGCCCACTTTATATTGGTTTCACTAGCTATAATGTGCGTTTTACACTCCTATAATTTGGTATTATTATTCAAACATTCCAAACATCATATAGGTATGCTATATATATAAGTATAACACGTGGTAGGCATATAATGAGGTAGGAACCTATGTATAATTTACGAATTATATAATGTGAGTTCTAATGACATTCGATTAAATATATTTAAAACTATCTAATTTATGTCCTAGTGTCATAATTTATTTGTATCGAGATTTTTCGACGTGATAGTTAACGTTTTTCTTTTTATCGTTAAACACATCTTGTATTTATAATACGCCAGGCTTTATGCATATATTAGACATTTACGTACATACGACATATATAGATATAATACGGTGGGTATATGTTATAATAATATTATACAAAAAATATATTTTTTTTAATTTAAAATAAAAACTAGAAATCCGTATCTTTATATTTTTTATGTACCTACAGTCGACAATAATACATAAATGTCGTATAAAATATTACATATACATTTATACATATTGTGTATATATAGATAATATACAGATTTGCTTGCCCGTTCATATATCCGATATGTATACATCTACGCCTTTAATACGAAAAAAACTAAAACTATATTAGGTATATACATATATGTATACGAATATATTTTTTATCGTCAGACATATCGTTATCCAGATAATAATATGTTAATTAGCCTTCGTACATTATGTAGGATTTCCCACGTGTCACCCAACTTTACGACGATTTCTATAATAGGTTAAGTACGATATATATATATATATATATATATATATATAGAATATACATTATACATATGTACATAATATAGGTAATATAATTTACAAAAACTGTCTTCCCCTCATCTTTTCTGTAGATCGTGGCCATATATAACAGTATATACATATTCACACACACACACATATTATAGATACACGCATAGATAATAAATAGGAAAATGGTGGTATTCGAGTACCTACCTACATGGATTTGGGACGAAACAAGAGACACAATTTGTGTATAATATGATATTTAAATTCACACCAAATACACTTTGAATATATTAACAGACCCAGTGCAAGATTGTCGTCGCCCATAATTATATATGAGTATTGAGTACATAGACGTTTATTATTATTAACGTAAACCTGTGCAACGCATTACAATAAGCATTACCAATCGGTACATATATAGGCATGGATTTTAGTAGATAACGCACATAATGTACTTATATTTTTTTGGTTTTTTACGCCGTTTAAATTAAATAATATTCGTATATTTTATATTATAATATATGTACACGGAGGAAAAACAAATTAAATTAAATTTTGGTTTAACACGAACTCAAACATATTACTTATATAATATGTGACGTGTATGTGCATATAATATGTATGTGTGTGTGGTGTACGTGCAAGTGCGTATTATACGAGAGAATCTGCAACTCGGGTGGTATAACGATGTAGGACGAACTACGAGAATATAATATAACTACGCGTGTACGTTTAGGTGATAGGATGAACGAAGAAAGCGTGTTTGCGGGGTGGACATGGGTGGATACACGTAATGTGTATATGTAGGTGATAAAGGACCCGAACGAATAAAACCGTAAGATTTATACGCCGGGCAAGTTTTACAATTTTTTTTTTTTTACGCTCGGATGACTAGCGCACGTCAAAAGTGTCAAATAAAATTTGATTTTTATATTCACCGTTCGTTCGTCCCCATTATTATTAATAATACATATATATAAACAGACGTTCTGTACGTACGAAAATAGCACACATATATTGCAACAGTGACGGTGTATTATATATAAATTATAAAGTGGTGTGTGTTATTTAAATCAAATATATGATTTCTCGCCTGTTAATAGTGATGACGATCATTCCTACGACGAACGATGAGTTGGTTTATGAAGGTATATCGTGCCATAGTTTTATTATTACTAAACTTATCGATTTTAATGATAGTAAATAATTGGTAAAAATCGTTGTTTTTTATCCATTCGTATTTAATGTATTATCATATATCATTTATAACAGAGAAACTTTTTTTATCAAATCTGCCTATTTATTTTATTCCTATGTAACTATTTATGAGTAGAAAAAAATAAATATGTTAATTGGAAAAAAAAATTATAATTCTATTGATACATATATGTCTGTGTATTACACATGCACGGTGCGAACTGGCAATATTTAATAATTATAGCTCTGTATAAGAAATCATTATTATTGTTTTTATACAATAATTGAGTATAAAATAACACATAAAATATGATAATCACATCCATTATTTACGGATATTTTTATAATATAACTATAGGTAAAATATGTTAAGGTCGTCAAATAACTAAATTCATCATTGAATTCACCAGCCACATAATTATAATACATATTATAATGGATATACAGCATGATATGTCATTTTTTTTCGATTTACAGAGTTTATAGTAGCATATAGGTATCCCAATAAAATAATTATATCTCTTCACCTTACGTGATGATGTATGAACCACTATACCAATAAATAAAAAATATTTATAACTCATAAACACATAAACAATATAAAAAAATATAAGTGAATGTATAAACAATAGTTAAGAAAAAAAAATAATGGCTACTTATAATTACACGTACCTAGCTATATATACCTATTAAAATATATTATAACTTAATAGTAGGTATATTCTATAACACCTCTAAACTAGGTACTCTTCCTTATAAAATATATGAGTGTTACCACATTTAAATTGTATTCGTTCATATTTATACTAAATTTGTGTAATTTGTTTAGATTAATTTTTTATATGTATATTTATTATCAATTATTTAAAACACGTATCGAAATCGTTTACATACTATATGTATTTTTTTACAAACTATATGTAGTTAAATTTAAAGGTAGAAATTAATTATAGTTAAAACTTGAATTTATTTAACTTAGATTTACTCAGTTAATTTTAAAATAATTGGTACATTAAGATTATGTTTTTGCATTGTATTATAGATATTAGATATTAAGATATACCTAGATACGCATATCAATAAATTAATACGATATAAATGATTTTTTTGTTCGATAAGGCTGTATATAATGATTGATTTTAAAACGCACAGTTCATTAATTAATAAAAAAATTAGCAAAAACTTGTAAATTTGAAACCGCGTGCATTGTAGGCTATAGCTATTGAAAGAGTATATAATACCTATATCTATATTGTTGTATTGTACTTTATTATAACTAGTTTATATAATATTATACCAAAGTTTAAATATTTTTTATATACTTATAAAGTTATCTCATTTTAAAGAAAAAATATTAAAATATTAAAAAGCCTCTACAGTCAATATAATATTCTCTATTAACAATTTAAAACATTGATTTTTTATATTACACTTTGTAAGACTACAGATACGACATCATGCGGGTATGACGTCATCTTAACAAAATATTTAATTATTATTACATTACGAAATTTTTACAATTACTACATGTGTGACCTAGGTAGGAACTAAGAAAAAAATGAATCAATTATAAAGTTTCTTGTTTAATTGTTTAATTGAGTAATTTATTATTTTTCTATGTTAACCATAAATTTCAAGAGCTAAATAAAAACTATTTGTTGTATAATAAGTCTATAACTATTAACTGAATATTTTTAACAGTGAATTTACTTTACTTAGACGCTCAAATAATTTTTTCTATTAATTTACAAATTATCATTATTGGTTATATATTATATCGATGAAAACAAAATGTTACTAAATCATGTTTATTTTTATTTTTTAGACAAATATGGTTATAGTTTTTCAAATCAAATACTTGAAATCGAACAGCAATTTAATACATATATTACTTATAAATTATAAAATTGTTTACCAAACCTTGCATGGTGCAGTTTATTATTAAGCAACTTTATAATGTCGTAAATTTCATCGGGGAAAACGTGTTTATAATGACAAAAATACTCGCTGACAACTTAAAACTACGACGAGCCGTTTGATTCGGTTCCAAGTAATGTAAATTAAACTGAAGCACAAAACGTGCACATATATATAACGGAGATATTATATAATATGAAAAGTATTAGAATATTAGATGATGACAAGTTGGTGAGACATTGAATGGACGTTGTCCAACTACAGCAATAATACGATCGTCGATGTTTAAATAAATTAAGGGAAGAAAAATGAATATGTACAACGGAAGTACTGCCAGAAAAAAATAGTCTATACACTCTATATAGGTAAATCAAAGTATTATATGCAGGATTGTGTATAAATTTATACGTAGAAAAGGTATACCTATATATTATTATGTATTATAGTATATAATGTAATATATTATATTCATTGAAGCAGAAGAAAAATAACTTTAAAATCATTTTAATTATTAACTGTAGCTTTGATTTTAATGTTAGGTTGAAATAAAATAATATTACGAGTTAAAAAAACTAAAAAGACTATATAATATATATGTATATTATGTAGCATGTATTACATTAGAGATTTTAATTAAACAATTCGATAAATTCTATATAGTTTTATCGACCTCTAAATCTTTTTAAGTTTATAAATGATAAACTAACATACATATTATATATGTTTCAAAGTCAGGCATATCGTCAGTGTTTGAATAAGTCGTAGAAGGCGTTGACAGCGTCCAGTGGTATAAAATATATATAATATATGAGGGCGTAAAAAGGTGTTCGATACAATATTTGAGTCACGTATTTTCATGAAAAGGTGACGGTCAACGTGATTTTACGGCCTAAGTCGTCTCACGAGAACTCCCGCTCACATATAATATAATATATATATATTTATTCTTGGCGAGAGACTTTATTCTTGACGACTGAAAGCTTTTCGCTGTAGTTCGGAATAGTTATATATATATATATAAATGAGCTCGTGTTTGCGGGAGTATATCGTCTCACTCGAATACACTTGACACGTGTAAGCATATATATGTATATTACAGGGGTTAAAAAAGATGAAAACTTGCAATATATATATATATAAATTTTAAAACTTTTAAAATACAGTGCAAAATAATACGCGTATAATATTATGTAAGTGTAGATATACTCTCGCAGTCGTAATATATATGGGAATTTATTTTCCCATACGTAAAATTATGCAGTTTCCTCTGTATGTATGCTACGACTTTTTTATACTGGATACGCGTATATAGGGTTGGTTTTTACGTCATCCCCTCACCCTCGATTCGCGTGCACGTATATCGCGACGATAAAATATATCTCGCACGCGCCTCGAAATAATGCATCCCTGCGCTGCTACTATAATACATTTATAGGAGAGTATTATACGCTGCTGTAACGAGAGAGATATTTAGAAAAAAGCAAACACGCACACATATATATCCATTTATACAAAATATCATCCCCTCGCGACGGATGATCGTAAACACAGACGCCGGCCCTGGTGGTTTATAAGCGTGTAATACAATTTTTCCAGGATGATGGCACAAGTACCTACGTGTATATATACATATTATGTGTGTGTAAAAATCGACGACAACAACAACAATAATAATAATATATATATATACAAGTTTGAAATCTAGAGAGAGAGAGAGAGAGTGAGTGTAAGAGTGTGTGTGTTATGACATTTGGATTCGGGCCGCGTAAAAAAGCTAAAAGAGATTTTATGGCGTATCATATCATATATTATTATTATATACGTATATTGTATTTGTCTACGCGTATAGTACAGCAATATAATATAAATATATACGCATGAAGATACTGTTCGGTGTTTTTATCAATTTTTTATTGTGATTAAGGGACTGTGCATATATATATATAATATATATGTATGTTTTGCAAATATATACGTTTTTTGCCACTCAAACTCTACATAGAGTCGTGATATATAATATAATATTATATTAAATAACTCGTGTGTGTATAAATATAACATACTATACTTAATACACGGTGACGATATATTATAATATACCTACTATTATATTATATAGGTACGATCATGAGGTATATTCATTTTTTAATTTTAATATGCGATTGCAGATGCAAAAATTCATTGAATCTAATTTTACAAAATATTATATTATTATAGATAGAAAAAAGTATTTAATGCTTTATAACAAATTTTGTTTTTTATCGATTATAATCATAAATGTATAATATTTATCTTAATTTATTTCTTCACGGTAAAACTTTAAAAAAAAACGCGTGGGAGTCAAATCGTGCAGGGGTGTACAACATTATCAATGATAAAAGCCCCCGTTTAGGTGTAAAGTCTAAGACTGATTAGTTTTGAATACAAATTTTAATCGCTATTAGATGTGTAGGTCTATCATATAATGCATTTTTGTTTATTCAATATAATGTAAAATGAACCATACACAAACTAAGATTTTAGTCACGTTTGTAGATTTCGCGTTGTTAAAGTCACCGTTATTTAACTGACGTAACTAATTCGTTTTTACAATCTTTGATCATAAATAAAAACGTATATAAAATATATACTGTAAATATAAATAATAAATCTTAAGTTCATGCGCTTTTTTGGTTTTTCTTTTTCAATAGGTGGGTATATAATGGGTGCCTACTATAAATTATAACCAAAACGCACTTTTAACACGCCACAAAACGAATATCATTGTTATTGTACCTACTACCTACCTACCTATTTAATTAATTTGAAATTTTAATATTTTTTTGCCAGTGCGTGTTCATAACATTAAGTTAAAACTTTCACTTGAAAAGCGTAATTTTTTATTTGGCGATACATTTAATAAATTAATGTAATGGATCATACCTTTTATAATATTATTTTAATATAACGAGGATTTAAAATTTACAATGTGAACAATATTATTACATTACACCATTTATACGTATATTTTGTATTGATTGCGCCATCTATAAATATAATAAGAACGTTTTCACTTAAAAATAGTAATAATTTGTCCGACCTATCTACCTATACATGTATTTTCTACAAATAAATAATTTAAATAAGCAATTTAAAGACATGCATTAAAAAAAAAAAAAACTTTGAATAACCGATAATAAAACTTATAATATAATACTATGTAACTCACCAAAATTAGAATGACATTGTATTCGATCGAGCCTGTAATTCACCTATGTCGCCCTCTATGTTTCTCCAATGTCTTGAATGAATCTACACCCTTGTCGCGTGACGTCTAGACGCGAATATCAAAAGTGCACGGAATGTATCTGTAAACAATATACGACTTCATTGGTATACGGTAATAAATTGTGGAAAACGTAGTTTTATAATATTATATAAATCACAGTTTGTATTGTTAAACAGGCGTTCAATAGGCAACTTAAATAGCATAGGAAAAATATGAGAACGTCGATATAAAATAAAATAGTCAGATAGGATCATCATACATTTTCAGTTTTGATTAAGCGACAAAAAAATAAAATGATTGAGACAACCACATGTATTTTCGAGAAAAAAGAATGTTATTATATTGTGTTATTTGATACATACGTTGAAATTGTGTAGTAGAAAATAATATGTTTTCAAAAATGGATAAGGGGAAATGGATACTGTGAAATATTATAGAAATACCGTACCCATAGTGCCATCTGGTGAACTCTTTGTACAGATTTCTTTACCGACAACCGAGTCGTTCAAATTCGAAATCTGGTATGAATGTTGTTGTATATTAGGTATATAATGTATTTCACACTGAATTACCTCAAAACTTTATAGGTAGTTAACTATATCGAATCTTAAAATTAAAACGCTAAATTATTATTATATTTAACGTTAAAACTGTTGCGACCAAGTCTCTCCTGTTGTATATTTTTGTCATTTTAGTTAATTCGTATTTGTTCGTTAATGATTGGTAGCAGGTCAATTAGATTTAATTTTTGTTGTATAACATAATTATTAATAATTCGGGTTGGAAATATTATTTAGAATTAAATATTTTATTTTCCAAGCATATTATAATATACTGTTAGGTATAGCTATAAGTACATACCTTGCATTTTGCATTGTTCATCATAGTACATTAATTTATTCTCTTCGACATACTGAGGTATATTATAAAAAATTAAATGTAAATTAAACCAAACTTAGCGGAAGCAACTAATAATACGATCCATCGATTAATTTCGTTTATACATTTATAATCAGATTCAATTTTATTGTTTATGCCGTATCACAAAGTTTTGGCGGGTATAATAATTATAGTATCTACCTATCAAAGTTATAAACGGTATTTTTTTTAAATTTAATTTGTGTTGGCAATACGATAAACAAATAACCTTTAATCTATATAAAAATTATCTAATTTATTAAAATGGAACTATATAAAAAAAAAAATGTATAAGACACAGTCGTTTTTGTAAAAAGTGCTTTTTGCATTTATACATTTTCCTTTCTATCATTTACTTGGGAAATAGTATAGGTACAATTTGTATCAGAATCGTAAATTAATGATTTCATAAAACATTTTAGACAAAATATGTAACGCTAAAATGTATATGGATTTGTAAAAACTTTAAAACAATTATTCAGGTGCACATAATTTTTCATTCAGTGTTTTAATTGTGCAATCAACGATAATATATATTTACGCTCTGTCTACTCTGCACACACTTAAATAATAATTTACACAAGTAAAAATTGTTTTTATTATTGTTGTATAAATTGAACGACTCTTTGATGACTGCATTTGTTTACAGCTATTTTATTATAATCTACGGGCTGTGAACCAAATCGACAAAGATCTCTGATTATTGTAAAGGCCGCAGAAATTGTTTAATCGGTTATTGTTTATCTTTCGCATACAAGATTAGTTGCATAATATTATCGCAGTAAGTATAAATTGTTAAACCTATTATTTGTCAATATATGTATATATATATATACTTATATACTTACAATTCATCGGTAAATACTTCTGTATACACTCTTATATAGACTTACATTATTATAATATAATATAATGCGGATATATCTACACATTAAACGTTATCAAATAATATTAATACCTAACAACGCATTTCGAACAAATTCAATATCGGCCGCAGCATATATTATATGGGCGAATGACATGGAATTAAACAAAAATAAATTCATATTATATTTCAATGCTAACCTATAATAAAATATTCTTATGAATATTAGCTCTAAAAACTAGAAAATATCGGCTTGGTATTCAATTGATAATATATTAACGCGCGGAAATATTTTAACGACATAAAATAATATGGTCGATCTGCGCAAGGCTGTTGTAGATAGTGGGATAGCGAGACACCCAATTCCATGACTTTACGTGGACTGTTGCAACAACTCAGACGAAACCTATTATTACCTGTGTGGCTGTTTACGGCCATTGTTATATGTATGCATTATATTTATCTATATATACCTATAATATATTATATGTATGTGTGTATGTAGGTATATAAGTATAATATGTACATATATATAGGTATAATAAATTCATTCCGAACGATATAAATTGTAAAATAATCAATTCGTCTCGCTCATATCTAAACGATTTTTTTCTCCCTATAGCTCGACACCCCATCTCACATTCAACAACCACCATTTGCGGTAAACACCTATATATTTGATGTATAGGTATAGGTACCTAATATGTAATACGTAATTTCAGTAAAATGCAATTTATATTATATTTTTTTCCAACGTTCTCATACCTAATATTTTTTATCAAACGATAGAATCACGATATTTAGTATTAGTCAAGATAAATGCAACGAAAATTGAATTTGAAATATATATACAAATTCCATGACTTATATAGGAAAGTAACTTAAGTAGTTTTTAGTCTAAAATGTTTAAACCATCAGAAAGTCGATTATGTATTTTTTAAGTTAATGAACTGCGTAAAATAAATAAAAAAAAGTAAAAATGCAAAATAGTGAACCTTACAAATAAATAAAGTATATGTATTACCAAATTCAGTTTATTCATAAAATATTTCAAATATTTTGACAAACATTTGCTATGAGTTGATATATAAGTAACTTGAAATAATTTATCATTTGTTTATTCATTATTATTTTATAAATTCATATTTTCTATGGAATTAAAATATTATAATTTATGACAATAACTTTGAATATTTTAACTTAAACATTATAATTTATTATATATATTATGTATAGTGTTTTTTTTTTATTAAAGTTAATTTATATACCTAATTAGTATATCATACTAGTAACTAAATTCAAATAATGATATATATACAAGTAATATTAAACAAATATTTGATAAATTAAAACAAAAATTAACTTCGTAAAATATCGTAATATGTTAATAAATATTATAATTTATTATATGAGCTGTAATCTAGCTATTTTCTTATTATTTCAAATCATTTTTTAGTACAATCTCTGACATTTTTTTGAAGTTAAGTGACTAACTATTATAGTTAATATTAAATAAAATACCAAAATGCTTGTATACTACTATTATATAAAAATAATTAAGTGATTTTTAAGAAATTGAGAATTTTCAGAATCGTACCTACTACGTATGTCAATATAAATTCATCCAATGAAACAATTAAACTAAATATTTTGCATATGACGTTTTTAACATGATTTATGATATATTATTAACTAAAAATTCGATACAGTAATGATTTCTAAACAAAACGGTAAAATAATTAAAATAACCTCGATAACTAATATAAAAAATCTATTTGATAATCTAAAAAAAAAAACATTTGACCATACACAGAATAAATACAAACTCATATAATTGTTTAAGAATGAATAATATTAATAGGTTGGTAAAATAGAAAATTTTTTATAAGCCAGTAGGATTTTTACATATACACGCGGTACATCTATTATATATTTAGTGAATATACCTTCGTTCCAATAAAAATGATACAATTCATTGTATGTATAAGACATAAATATTAAATACTATGCAAATTGAAAATAATTAAAATAATAATTTTAATAGTTAAGAAATTGCCTATATAAAACGCCCAAAAAAGTCATACTGTTATACGCCTTACTATACATGCACGCAAAAATATAAAGACCTGTCAAATCGTCAATAAACAAGGCGCCCCCACCACCAAAATCGAATATTTTCGAAACAGTTTGTCACCTCATAATGGAACGATATGGAGTTAAATTCTTTGGGCATATCACATGATGTAGGTATAATATCTTTTGTCTCTTTTATTTACAATCTGAACGGGTATAATGGATATATGTATATAAACACCGGATGCCTAAATATAAAATATATATAACGTATAATATGTTATGTATATTATATATATATCCGTCTAGGTCACGATGCAGTGTTTCTTTTGAAGTCTACCGAGGGTGGGTATTTATTCGATATTTTATTGAACCGAACAGCAGAGTGTAAACACAAAACACTCGTACCATACGAGTATTATATAAGCATTTTTTTCCCCTTTTTTTTTTGCTGCTCTAGTTATATCGCTGCTATATCAGGGTCGTTTTCTGGCGGCTTGCAGTAGGTATGGATCAGAAAAATACTATGTCCAGTTGATGTGCATTTTATTACGTATATATTATTATATAGGTGCACGCGCCGATTACAAAATTTCGAAAACACAATGAAACGATGGTTAACCCTTTCGATTTTACGACTATTCACGTCTTCAAGGTCACACACATAACGAAAGTATTTCCCGAACGTAGTTAGTGATCTCAAATATCAAAATAATCGTAAGTACATATTATATTTTAGGTATAGCAACATAACCATTTCTAAACTTAAGACTAGCAAATCATTATCGAAAAATATCCTAAATCTGCTATCAATTATACGTGTGTACACAATTATTATTATACATTTATAATTTATACATGAGTCATGAATCATACAAAATGATTATAATTATTATTATAACCGTATGCGCGCTAAACTAGAAATCAATATATAAGGTATACAAAAAAAAAAAAAAACAAAGAACGTTAAGACTTGAGAATGAAAAAAGTTGCCATACATTTATAAAAGCGATAATATAAATGATACACAAAATTATTATTATGGGCTTATATTATAGCACTACTATTTATATTTTGGTTATAGTAGGTATTACAGAAAGATTTGAGGGTAAAATTAATACTAATTAATGTAATTATGTGATGTTACTTAACAATAATTAAAGACCAATGATCCTAATGTACCATCATGTACGGAATGCATATATTATAGAAAATGTTTTATGTAAAATGTAAATATACAGTACATATAGCCAAAATGAAATAAACAGTGGTTCATCGCATATTTTGTTCTCGTGTGCAAAATGCGAAGCTCAACTGATTCCCGAGCTTTCTAAAACTATTTATAATTATAATACTATATTTTATAACAATTACACTTTAAGAATATATTCTACATGAATTAGCTGTCTCAAAAGAATACGAAACAGTTTTTTTAATTTTTTCGTAATGATCTTATATTTTGTACAATAATATCGTAGAGTTGTGGGCTCTTTCTAGTATATTTTAATTTTAACCAAAATTATTGATTAGAAAAAAATGATAAAGATGAACAAACTATGCATTATGCAAGTAGGTAATAGGTATACCTAAAATGTTCGGTACATGCATCAATATTTTAGTTTAAAAATGTGTGTATACTACATTCAGTATAGAATACATGAGATGACAGGAATGATGAAATTCGCGATTCTTTACGAAGATATTATAATTATTGTTGTTTAACATACACGTATCTACACAAACACTCGTGATCGTCATATTTTAAAAGTTAAAAATAACTGATATTTTTTGTGAGAAGAAATATTATTAATTAATAATAAAAATTCATCATTTATCGATAAAATTACATATATAATACATATTATAAATGGTAGGAAAAAAATTTAGCAGGTTACATGATATATTACTATAAAGAGATAGGTACCTAATTATAATTTATTGTTATTATTGTACCTATACATATAATAATATCATACGCGAGTAAATCGTTGCACCTATCGCACTGCATATTCATACTTGGTTGAATCTAAACAGAATAATATAGTAGCCGGTATGAAATACATATAAAATACCAAGGAAGTAATATGCGTGTGTCGTGGCTTGGGCATTTCGGATACGCGTGCGGCGGAAGTCTTATTTACGTGTATGATGTATAACATAATTATTATAATATCATACCTTAATTTTTACCGTGACTGTGTGTATATAAGTATGTTAAAGACGGTCGCAGTGGTTGTATACATACACATTAGAATACATTATAATGTAAATATGATACACGTTTAGCAGTGTAATTATTGTGTACTGCGCAAAAAATTTGTAGTAGGTATAGGGAAGCAGCTCTAAGACAAACAGGAAATTAATTGTAAGCGTTGTGTAAATACGATAATTTATTTATTTAATAAATTAAAAATATTTTGTTTCAATGCGCTGATTTTAATTAGATTTGAAAAATGTTCTGACCACTATTATAATTAATACTAAAAAAATTACCAATTTTAATAGACTGTAAACGCGCAGATTTATTACTGTTTAAAACTTAAAATTACTTAAAGCCACTAATATTATTTAAAGAATTTTTTCTGCATTCCATATGTAAGTATGTATGTATAATGTATGTAAATATATAATTTTAATGGCATATTGCTTAATGTGAACGTACTGCTATCGCTCGTGTGAATTTGTAAATTGTATAGACGCATTATTAGGTAATAATAATATAGTTTATATACTTATATGTTTAGGCAGGGATAAATATAGCGTATTCAAAGCGCTAATATTTATGTAAAATATACATATTATACGCATTAGAAATCCAAGTGTTTTTGAAGCTTTATTTTACATGCATAATCCACATGATTATATGATCGGAAAATAATAAATTAGAAGTGAAAATGAGCGTGTATCGATTCCGCCGGCTACTGTTTATAGGTACCTATAATATCTATACATATTGATTCCGCCGCGGGCTACTGTTTATAATGTTTACATATTGCTTCCGCCGGATATTAATTCCGCCGGCTACTGTTTATTATAGGTATAATATCTACATAATGATTCCGCTGGCTACTGTTTATAATATTTACATATCGATTCCGCCGGTTACTGTTTAAGCCTCCCTTGTAAATGTGTTATAAAAAATACAGTCCTATATATTATACTATATAATATATAATAATATATATTAATAAAATGTATAAAACGATAATAATTGTATAATAATTCAAAACTAAAATGTATAGTCTAATTAATACGTGTATTTGAATATTTTATAAAATTTAGGTACAGTCTAAATTGTATAAAATAGTAAAAAATAAAACGAGCCGTAATATATTTTATTTTATTCCGTACGTATTGCTATAACTCATTACGATACATATAAATGTCAATGATAATTCTGACTGAAATCATCTTATCTTTAAGATATGATATGTCTTAATATCTAAAAGACCTATATTTATGTATTTTATATTTTTTAAATGTGGACTTTCCAATCTTTCCATGTTACTTCTCGCCTAGTTACTAATAATCAGTATCGATCTAGTCAACAAAATTGCTCCATCACGTGTATAGTGTCGCACCCTCGTATTATTTTATTTATTGAAGAGTATTATTTATAATTTTAAATTATAATGAACTTTACTGTAGTTTCTAGTGAAAGAAAAAAGATTTAATTTTATATTGAAACTATAGCTGTCCCAATACAGCGTTGCCCGTGTATTAATTTCTTTTTTGGCATTTTCATAAGCCATGTGTAAGTGTTTACTGTAATATTAAAAATATGAAGTATCTATGTTGAAATTCGAAAGTGTGTACCTATTATAATTATAAAATACTTAGGTATTACTCGGTCAATTTATACGAATTATAAAATAAAAATGAATAAATATCTGTGATTAATATGGTTTTTAGACTTTATATGTGTTTAGGTCTTAATTCCAAATACATTATAAACACTTGGCATTATATTGTTACTATATAGTTACTATATAGTTACTATAGCTACTATAGCTACTATATATATAGCTATATTAAATCTATACAAACTTTAAAAAAAAACCTTTTACTCCCTTAAAAGTCGAATTTTGAAAAGGTCTTTCTTAGTGCTCCCCTACATTGCTTAAGAAACCTCTGTACAAAATTTCAAAATTTCTCTAGACCCAGTCTGGGCATTAATAAGTAAAAAGGGGTAATCTCTTATATTATGTATATAGAAGATTATAAATATTATAAAAAATACTATGTCAAATATTTAGATGCTTTTAAATGACAGTGTATAAATAAAAAGTATACTACAAAAATTAATGTCAATCAATTAACAAATCAAATATTGAAAGATGAAAGTATTCATAATGTCAACCATTGCGAAGAAACTAGTAACAATATTAAAAAAAAAATAATTTTCAAATGGACTTAAATCGAAGTTGGAAAACGAATTAGAAAGGCCTTCAAAAGTTAATAATAGAGGCATCCAGAAGAGACGCCAACTTCTACAAGTACACTGTACAGATATTAATAATATTTATCAATATGTTCATACCGTAAAATTAAAATAGTTCAAGATGAAAACTGTATTCTTGTTGTTGATTCAGATAACAAAATTATTTGTTTTTCAACAAAATCTAACCTAAAATTATTATTTTCAGACAAAATATTTGTGGATGGTACTTTTACATACTGTTGATAATTATATTGACGAAGGAGTAAAATTCAATCCACGCATTTGGGCATCAAGGGAAATAACACCGGGACGTACTACTAATAACTGTGAGTCTTTCCACTCAAAATTAAATTTACAATTATTCAAAAAAGCTCATTCCAACATTTTCATATTTACCTATGCTTTAAATACAAAAATACAAACTGATACTTACATACATAATATAAATGGAATAAATATCAATACAATCTCAGTAAAAAAGTGTATTTAAAAAAAAAAGGATTAAAAATGTATTAAATGATTAAAACGATAATGAAATTTCACTTATTTAAAACATGTGTTCAAATATTACCAAAAATATAGTTATATATTTTATATTCATCAAATTATACAATATACATTTTAATATTTTATAATATATTCACATACGCGTATTAATTAGAATATACCTATACATTTTAGTTTTGAATTATACAATTATTATTATTTTATTTTTATTATATACTATATGTTTTAAGATACATATACAAGGGAGGGGGGATAAATAATGTCTAGCGGAATCGATGTGTAAATATTATAAACAGTAGCCGGCGGAATTGTTAGCTGGCGGAATCGATGTGTAGATATTTTAATTAGTAGCCGGCGGAATCGAGACAAACTTTTTTCCTAAACAGGTAGTTTTGGCGGAATCAATAATTTCCCGTGAAAATGTATTAAAAAAAATCTTTTATAACTTCAAAAATAATTTTAAGCCTCCAAAAAAAGAAGAAATTTATAACACGAAAACGTTTAATAACATTTTCAATATACCTACATACTTAACCTAACCTACGTTAAATATCTCTAAAACCATAATAAATGATGACGATTAGTAGTGCAATAATTTAGTAATTTTAATGAATGTTGTAGCAATCATAATACAATCGAGTCTCGATAACTTGAAAACGTCGATAACTCAAAAATACATAAGTTGAATTAATTATTAGCTCCCTTAAGACTCGACTGTATATCATACAAAATACATATCTATGCAATACAATAAGTCACATAACTTACTATAATGTTGTTTGTTGAGCACCTATAATAATATATAGATTAAGATATATTAAAATTATTTAAGGTTTGTACGAATTTCTGATGCCTATAGTAATTTATTTAAATCTATACGAAGAAAACAATAATAATTATATGGTGAAATATTATAAATCATTGTTATTGTAAAATATAATCAAGTATAAAATTTAAAATAATATAATATGCGATTACGTAGTTCTTAAATTTATTTATACACCTACCAATCTATCTAAATAAACATTTTGGATTTTTTGTTGAACACTTTTTATATAATTATTACATTTAGGTCCTATACAATTTAATAGCCATAGTAAAAATATAATAGTTTAATTAAATTGTATAATGTTTTTTTATATATAGCTGATTACTTATGTGTTATTTCAATTAAGAGATTAATGATAAACGATTTTATTAATACATAATATATTATGTACTATTGTATTTATATAGCTCATTTTAATTATTATGATTGTCTTAATCAAATTGAAATTATTATGGATTTATGTATCAAGAAAAAATACAATTGTACTAATTTAATGTTAGGTAGTAATAATCATTATTTAAATTTTTTTAAATATATATCTATAATATTACGTTCATAATTTATACGTGAAGAACATTCATTATTGTCCATATAATATGGATTGATGTATCGAATCAAGTTCCCAAGAATTTAAACAACACTTCTCAAAATCAAAAACTATCATAATATATAATATGATGGTTATTATATATACATAATATAAGAGGGTGATCAACTGATGCGTAAGAAACTTTTATATTACAATAATTGTACCTAAACTAAGTTGCCAGAGTTGAATTGAATATAAAACAAAATACATTTAACATATGTAGTATTCAAATCCAATAAAATTTCGTATAATAATATTATTTAACTGCGGTTTTACGTAGGTACCAATATATTATACTCGTACATTTCTTATAAGTGGATGGCAAATCTAAAATTTTACATATCAACAATTGGAATTATATAAGTAAATGCTAGTCACTTTTTTGAATTAGTCATTTTATTAATATATTTTCTATGTATTAATAGAAACGCGTGTGAACAAAACAAAAATCCATTTGTACAACTTATATAATTATAAATGATATGAGTATATATACTACATTTATACCATATAGTAAGGTTTACAAAATTTGGAATAGTAAAACGTGATTTATGCGTCAATAAAGTAATAAAAGAATCGAAGTCGTTAAATAAAAGTTAGAACTCATGAAACACAACTCATATACTTACGCATCTTAAATAATGCTGCAATAAAACAATATATATATATACAATAAATATATTATGTACTATATGTAGAACATACATTTTATAAATTATAAACAATTTATAATAAGCATATACCTATTATACAGCAATTAATATCGATGGTTTGTTGACTGTTTGTATATTAGTATATTATATCATAATGGCATAATACTATAATATTGTTTATATTTTTGAAAATGCATTTTAAACAATCAACATAATATGTAAACGGGTACAGTATATTATATTGTAAACAACGTAATTTCAAATGTATACAAAGCTATGTGTACCATGTGTGTATGTGTGTGTGTGAGTGTGAGTATTAGTGCCTCTGTTTTATGTAAAAAAACACTGAGCAATATTTTTGAAAATTAAAATGTGGCCAAAATATTTTCTAATGTTCTCTGTCTTCACAGAGAGGAGGAGGAAAATGCAATGTGCTTTGCAAAAGTCAAAAGTTAAAACGAAACAAAATAAAAGAACCAATCATTTGTACATTAAAACGCGAATAGCTAGACGATACCGCAACTACAGAATACAGATACGTATATCAGTATCGTATCGCATAGTAATATTTAATACTTACAAGCAGTATTATTACATAATGCGTGAAATCGATTTTTCCGATTAAAAATTCCTCGCGAAGATTTATGACCACATCTCGGATATCTCGTGTGACGTAAAATTATATTTGTCACCGGTATACGAGTAAGTATATAGCTATATATGCGTTTTACGACGTTAGATATTTTTCACGTACACGCGTGACATTATATAATATATTATACAGTACTTGACCCCGTAGGCGCGGGAGCGAGCGTGTGTTTGACCTATAATAAGGATCTAATACGATGAATACAATAATAATACATAAATATTACAACGATATGCCGTCTGCGGCCGAGGAACGCATCGTCAGGACTAAAAGCGATTTTCCAACTCTTCGCGTAAGTGCCTCCACGTTATTATTAAATAACTTATATTATTATTATCGTATCTATCGTCGTAAACAACGAGCGAACGAATTCGACCGATATATATGTATTATATATTCAGGTTTAGGAGGTATATGTATATGGTACGTATATTATGCAAATGAGACTCTCGACTCGTGCCCGTCAGCGTGCCCACGAAAAGTATTCGCGTGTGTGTTATAATTTACGGTTACCCGTTCGATAATAATACATAAAAAACGCACGCCGGCGTGCGGTGCGGTGCATGTGCGGTCGTTAAAAAAAAGACGAAAAAATAACGCACGAAGGGAAAACTAATGTTCTTTGTTTCGACCGGTTGACAAGTTGACAGGTTGTTAAGATTCCGTGTGTGCGCCGCCATGTTTTATTTTTTTGGTTTTTATTTTATATACGTTTTTTTCTTCATTCGTTCTGCTCGTTTCCACTTTGCGGTCTTTCAATAGACGTGACCGGTTTCGTATATCAGAACCAAGATATACCAGCCATAGATATAAATATATCGTATTCGTTTCGTTTTCCCATTAGGTACAAGCGGTGTTTCTTTTCCTCTCTCTCTCTCTATATATAATATAATATATTATATCCCTCCACTGAAATACAATATTTTATATGCGTACATGGCACATATATTATTACGCGTGTGTATAGGTATATACAATCGAGTTAATATATATAAACACGCCCTCGAGAGATTTTTTTAAACATTTTTTTTTTCGTTTTGAGATAAATCCAATATAATATATAATGTTATAGGTATACACAGCACATTCCCATGTGCAGCTTACATTTGGACCGCCTACCACGCGTTGTGGCGAACGACCGAAATTCGTATAATAAATACATTACACAAACTAATTCAAATTATAATATATTATAATATTATATTACGAATCATATACATCTATTATACGATTTTTAAAACAATTTTACCTTATATAGTCTAGCATGTATACTCACTATAATATTATTATACACATAATGCGTATTGCGCTGGAACGGAAATTATAATAATATCAAATATGTAGGAACTATACTAATTAAAAATAATCACTATTATTAACCGCATAAATATTAGAGATTTTTTTTTAATCTTAATAACGTACTATATAATATGAAATAAAGTTACAATTTCTTTAGGCTTAAAGCATAGGTACAAGTAATTCAGTTTGTGTAATTAATTTTATAATACAAAATAATACTTTTTTAAAATTTAAATTGCATTTGAATTGACAAATAGTAGATGGGTATATTATGATATTATAGTCAAATCGATTCGAGTTCTATAAATGAATAAAATACCAACGTTTAAAATTATTTTATAAACATTAAAATATTACACATAGTATAAGAATTTGAAATTTGATTATTATGTGTAACAATTAGACAGAAAGTTGTACCTAGGTAGGTATATAACTATAAAATGTATTATTCTATTTTTTAAGTAACATTGCAATATTTATTACATATACACATATATATATATATTAAATTTAATATTCTATTGAAGTCTACATAGAACAAAACTAAAATAAAAAATATAATATCTTTTTAAATCGATTATCAAAGAGTTGGTTCTACATACATCACGACTACATTATGTGTATAATATTTGTATGTATAAGCTGTATACTTTATCTACCTACAAAATATATAGTATACGCCCGCGGTGCACGTATTATTTTGAATTGAAAACACTATAATGAATTATAATCTTATTATTTTTATAAGTTGATTCAATATACCTATTCTTCTTACTACAATGCACAGCAGCATCATTCTCAGAATAATACACTACATATTTATAAATACAGATTAGTAGAGGTGCGGTGGTCGAATAGTGAAATCCACGAATTAATATTTAATAATTATGAGGTTGAATCACTTATATATGCATATCTAACATAGTTTGCAGAATGTGATTTATTATAAATATCTATATATATGCGTGCGTGAATACATTAAGATATTATAATATTATGCTATATCATGGGTCCATGTCATTCCTCATTTTCACGAAGGTAATTTATTGTATACAGATCGCATAGGTGCAGCTAATTGTAAGTTAGTATAATATACCTACATTTGTATAGCTATTGTGATGGTGCAAAGTTTAAGATATAATACAAAATATAAAATCAAGCCCATTGCCTTTGACGGATAATCGTTACCGACGAGAAGAATGGAATATAAAACTGATCTTTAATCACCACACGTAATTCCTTAGGGTCGCTATGTAGAGAATAATAAAAAACGCGGTTATTCCTTAAACAAATGTATCCATAACGACTACAGCTACGATGAAGTTGTCATGGCAAACGTAATATATATGTATATATATTTGAATATAAGACTTAAAAGTTCAAAGCGATGTATAATGCAAAAATACATAAATTCAAATTATTAAACAATAATAACACAGGTAAGTAATTAACAAAGGAGCATGAAGAATTATATTACACCTATAGGTACGCTCAATCATTGCAACTATAAATGAACTATTATAATAAAGGAATCTGTTTAATGTAATAAAATTATATGATCAACCGCAGCAATCCTCTATAATATCTACGAATAGGTATATAGCGTCAC
Organism: Aphis gossypii; assembly: GCF_020184175.1. Taxonomy (NCBI): domain Eukaryota; kingdom Metazoa; phylum Arthropoda; class Insecta; order Hemiptera; family Aphididae; genus Aphis; species Aphis gossypii. The sequence goes on along the minus strand of NC_065530.1, from coordinate 52,162,903 downwards.
CTAATTTATACGATGCGCCGTCAGAATGATATATATCGTATAATAATATGATATACCTAATCGGAAACCTATATAACATATACATTTTATCCGTTTTTATGGAAAAAATGATCAACGAATATTTTAAAAATGTACACATTTATTTCATTTTTTAATTTCTGTAGATATTGTCTTGATTCAATATAATATTCGTATGTAAATTATATACACGTATTTATACTTAATTAACTGCATAAAGATGCATATTTATAGATGGTATCAAATTATATATTTTTATTTATATAGCGGTCAAACACAAGCTAATCATTTTTCATACTGTTGGGTACTATATTTCACATTTTTATCCATAAGACCATGCGAAAATCGAATTTATATAATATGAATGGACTGTCATAATAATTAACTTTAACCACCAGCTATATGTATGTATATAGATATAGATATTACAAAACAAGAACACTAAAAAACATTACGTGTTTTATTGCGTATTTGAAATGGTATAATAAATATTAAACGATGTACAGTTATTGCCCATTAGTCTATTTATTACTAATAATTAATACTATACAAATACTAATAAATAGTAAAAGAAAAATCTCTTAAACGGTTCGTTAACGGGTTCATTCAATGAATTTTAAACGATATAATAGTATTATTATTAATATTATATATACAAACAATTATATAGTAAATAACTGTGTTTTATTATTATTATTATTATTTTTTTTTATTAAACACTTAGAAACACATTAAAAATGTTTATTCGTTTTAAAATTTGTATAGAATAAAGTACTAACACGTGTGATATAATATATTTATCGGTTTGGGGAGCTAGCTGATACGATGATGCTCGATTATTAGCAAGCGTTTTGCGTAGTAATATTATATACAATACTATATTATCATCCTTTCGAAAAGAACATTTCTAAAGCAGCAAATTATTTTAAAAGTTTTTTACATTTTTATACACACAAACAAATAAAAATACGTATGGTATTGTTTTTGAAATTTTATTAGCAAGCTAAACTATAAAATATATATCAGTCATTCAACAAAGATTTTTATTTATTTTTTATAAATATCATCAAACGTAAACAATAGACGTTACAACAATAATGACCGCTTTTATTTACCCATTTTAATTTTATGTCAAATATAATATATTTTGTGCAACAGATTTTTAAAATCTAGTATATTATATATTTCATATTTTTAATTTTCGAAGCGTTAATAAATTTAATGATAATATGTATGGTTTTAAATGCTATATTATATATATAATATACTATTATTATGGTGTGTAGTTATATAAATATTTCTGTTAGTCTTTAAAAATATAATAAATATTTCTCAATATTGTAGACAAATAAAATTTACATAATAAAATTCAGTAGCATAATTAGGTACATAATATATTAATTAAAAGAGATACGCATTTTTTACAGCACTGTTATTAGATTATGCCAATGTTAAAATTTATTTTTATTAATTTATTGTTGATAAAATAGGTACTTATAAATTGTTCATTGTTTTTAAATATTTTCCTTAAGATTTTTAGTACGCTATAATGCTAATTCATGTCTCGTGATATTTCTTTAAATGTTTATAATAATTTAGGTGCTAACATATATTATTATCTACTCCCATGTGCGGTTTCATGGGGGGTTTTAGCCTCTACTAATATACCTTTAGACGTGTTATATAATATATATTTATATACTATAATTAATATACATAAGCGTATGTATTTTTTTTACAAAAATGATATATTTTGTTATTTTGTAATACAAATTAGCTCCCTCCCCATTTCATATTTCTAGATCCACCCTTATATTTATTCCCTGAAGGTAAACCACTAATAAGTATGTGTGTATGTAAATATACAGTTTTAATGGCGTATTGCTTAATATGAACGTATACTGCTATCGCTCGAGTGAATTTAATTTATTTAATAAGATTTATATCGAATGAAATAAATATGTATACACGCATTATTATGTAATTATAATATAGTTTATATACTTATATGTTTAGGCAGGGATAAATATAGCGTATTCAAAGCGCTAATATTTATGTAAAATATATATATTATACGCATTAGAAATCCAAATGTTTTTGAAGCTTTATTTTACATGCATAATCCACATGATTATATGATCGGAAAATAATAAATTAGAAGTGAAAATGAGCGTGTATCGGTTCCGCCGTCTACTGTTTATAGGTATAATATCTATACATATTGATTCCGCCGCAGGCTACTGTTTATAATGTTTACATATTGATTCCGCCGGATATTAATTCCGCCGGCTACTGTTCATTGTAGGTATAATATCTACACAATGATTCCGCTGGCTACTGTTTATAATATTTACATATCGATTCCGCCGGTTACTGTTTAAGCCTCCCTTGTAAATGTGTTTTAAAAAATACAGTCCTATATATTATATACTATATATAATATATAATAATATATATTAATAAAATGTATAAAACGATAATAATTGTATAATAATTCAAAACTTAAATGTATAGTCTAATTAATACGTGTATTTGAATATTTTATAAAATGTAGGTACAGTCTAAATTGTATAAAATAGTAAAAAATAAAACGAGCAGTAATATATTTTATTTTATTCCGTACGTATTGCTATAACTTATTACGCTACATATATACCTAAATGTCAATGATGATTCTGACTGAATAGCATACAGATATTATAATTAATTTTTTATAATATTTTGTTTGTATATTTTTTATAAATTTCTGTAATCTGTATATTATTACATAGCCACAGCGACTATTATTTCAAGTAATATAAGAAATTTGCATTCAATAAAATTATATATTTACATAAAAAATCCACGGACTCTAATATATTTGTATATAATATAAACGTCTTTCGTTATGTAAATAACGCGTGTTTATCGTCTAACGTTAATTTTTTTCTCATTATCGCCGCCACCGTCGGAAGGATTTAGATTGCAGACTCGTGTGTGGCGAAGGAGCGATTATCCCGAGTCGCCCCTGCCACACGCGCAGCATATAGCGACGCGCGACGGTATGCGAGAGCATGATGGTTTTTATGGCCGCCAGTGTTATACAAATGGCCTCCATAAAGGACGATCCTTAAGGGGTGTGTGACGCGTACACACACACACACACACACACACACATCATTATATATATATATATATATACAAGTATAACAATATGATATGACCTCCAACGCCGAGTGTTTAAGGAAGCCCTGCTATAGCTATTGCTTCCGTGTACCTATAAAGTACTCGTCTGCAGTGTATAATATAATATAAATTGTTAAATACACGTGTGCTTATGTATATATTTAACCAAAGGACCCCCGCAATGATGGGGGTGATCGCGCCGTGACAAAAATACTTGTCCTTGCATCAGACCTTGAAAACGGACAATGTATTGTAGTGATGGTAAATTTAAATGAAAAAAAAGGTATCTACAACGTTTATTCTATTGACTCTCGTAAAAGAACGTAACCATATGCATACATATACATATAATATTATATATTATATATACATGCCCAATTCGCGCGATCACAATAATATTAGGTATAAGACGTCGACACTAGTCAGTTCGCTGTTGTCGTAAGTGCGCGGTTCGTGTGACGGAGAGTCTTTATAGGTAAGTACCCATAGAAGATTTTTTGGTTCTTGTGGACGGGTAAAATATGTACTTACATAAAAAGTTTTAATCTTAATGATTGAAAACACATATTTTTTTAATAGATTATGGTTATTATATTTTGGGTAGAATATATTATCCTGGTATATATAACCTATACTGCTGTTTATATATAATATATAATTGTATTTAACTATAATTATATATTATTGTATAAACAATATGTATTGACAATAAACATATACAAGGCATATAATATAGTTATTACTTATTATAATAAAAATTCACTTATAATATTCATATCATTTACATGTATGACTAGATACTAATCATCGAGGTAATTGTAAACATTTCAAATTAATTCAAACACGAATTCAAAATTATTTCAACATGTAATGAGATTATGATGTTTACGTTAGACACAAATATAAATAGATATTATTTCATAAAAAATTAACAATCTTTACAGTTTTTGAGGTTCAAGTAATTTTTATTTATGAACAGCGATAGATTAACTAGAAAAAAATATTACACCACTGCAGTATTTTGCAGAGAAGATATTTTAGTATAAAAACTTAAAGGGTTCGAATTTTTCATTATAAATAGCCGTGTAGGTATAATATATATATATATATATGCAATATGCATATATCATAATAAGGGTACATCATTTTTGATGAGCTACACGGTATAATTAAGAGAACGCTAAACTTGAATGTGTTGTCTCCGTATTGCATATAGCCTACATAGGTACAACATAGCAAATTTTCATGTATCAGAATCAATTTTATGCTGTTAGCTTTAATATAGAGTACGTTTAGTGCATACTTATTATCAAACTTAAAGGCAAGAATATTATCTAAGCCGTCTCATAGCCTTTTATTGGTATTTTAATTTTTAAGTAAGTTATATAGTTTAGTAAAATATATAAACTTTTAAATGCTTGTAACTCATTTAAAAATTAAAATATTAATAAACGCCTATAAGTTAACCTAGATAATATTCTTACCTTTAAGTTTGAAAATAAATAAGCACTAAACTTACTCTATTATTAAGCTAACAGCATAAAATTGATTCTGCTGAACGAAAATTTGGTATGTCATAAGACGTAGACAACACATAGGCAGGTATGGTGACCTCTTTAAGACACAAAATATCAATCCTCACTTCTTTAAACTCTATATAGCTAATCAAAACTTTATTTAATGGTACCTATATAATATATATAGGTGCTTCTAAAGTTAGGTAGGTACTAACTAACTAAATATTATTATAAGTTAGGTATACTGACTACTACATATTTAATTCAATTTGTATAATATTCTGCTTAAAAATATTAGATTACAATTTTAAATAACAACATTTAGAAAATATATAGCGATTATTAACATTTTAATAAAAGAATTGTTTTCTATACAATAGTTCTCTAGAGATATTATACTTTATGTAGGTAATAATATGTTAAATATCTACCAATACTCAGGGTCAATAAGTTATAGATTATAATATAATCTAAATATACGTTAGGTCTATATTCCTAGTTAAATTTATTTATTATAATACAATTATGAATTTATATTTTACTATACTGTGATGATAAAACAAAAATGTAATAAGTAGATATTTTAATTTTGTAAAAAATGTAACTCGTTTAAGACAGAATTGAATAAAAAAAAAAAAATAAAATCAATTTTTTAAATATATATCTCTCCAAATCTGTCCAAATAAAACTCTAATTTAGCAACAGTTACAATATCCGAGAACAAGTAATAATAGAAAACCCAAAAAAAATATAATTAAAAATAGATAAATAAAAAAAACAATATAATATATATATATATATATCGATAATAATACATATTATTAAATGTACCTTTTTACTACTTACATATATAATTTATTAGGAAATATTTCAATATGTAATGTATAGACAGGTGTAAATAATAATTAAAAGTAAAGAGAGTCATAAATTCACACCATAATCAGTACGATACTCAGTAAAATACAATATAGTAGTATAAGTACTAAGGTGCCTGGGTACTAATAAAAACGAAAATAAAATGAAGAACACAAGTGGCGAATGAATTGGCCTACGTGAGAGTATGGCAAAATAACTTACTAATAGGAGCTCATCAAATGGATTTGAGATTTTTCTTGTATTAGGTCATTTGATCTATTAATCATCTATGTATATAGATACAATCTGTTAAGACGTAAGTAATAGGTAACCGTTTTCCACCAAAATCACATTCGTCCGTTATCACTATAGCTATATATATACCAGCTATATGGCAATTTTTCCTCTAAAGGTTATAGGTATATTTCATTTAATACATTATTTTAGATATTTTTTAGGTCTCCTTATTATATTAATTATAAATTACGGCATGCGCATTACTTTTATTATTTATTATTATTATTTCATCGTTAAAGGAACCTTTTAGTATGTATAAAAACTCGCTCTTAATTTTTATACGGGTTCAGAATTTGCTAAATGAAATATTACAGGCCTGTGTAAAATGTCAAGATATTAAAATTAATAGTTAATTTTTGCTTACACTCTTAAAAAGTTAAAAATATGTAAAATGTACATATATATATTGCATTTTAATCTGTATTTGAATAACCTGTAGCAGTTTAATAATTGATTTTAAGTTGATTATAATTTTTTTTCTCAAAACGAAATTCTACTAATTCAAGGTAGGATATTATTTAAAGTTTGGAAAAATACTCAACGAAAATGAGATTTCTGTTTTCGGTCGAGAAAAAGATGGAAAAACTCGTATAATATTATCTATACATGGGTAATTATTTATCTAATTATCTATACATAGATACATTTTTCATATATGTAATACACATATTATGTATAATACTAATAATTATATACCTAAGAACACGCTGCAGTACCCAATGTGGGTATAATCTGCAATGAATCTATATAATGACAAAGTACAAAAGCATGAGCATAAAGATACCGAAGTACCTATATTGATATAATATCATGACGATGAATAATAAATTATAATAATATATTATATGAAAAATAAAGACTTACTACGTGACGACGACATTATATGATGATGACGATGAGCGGCGTGTTGTGGACGAACAGCAATATAACTGCGCAGTGGCGGACTTGTGTCGCGCGTTGTGACAACGACGGATTGTATATACCTAATATTATGGGCTCAGGTATAAGGTATAACAGTTATACGCCTTTGCCAGTACGACTGCCGAATACCTATGCCGGGCGTGTTCCGCGCATAGTCGCCGCCAAGTCGGAGAACGCTCGGCGATCACGTGCGTGTAACGCGTGCCGACGAGTGACGGAACACGGCGACCGTTTGCGCGCGTGACCCGCGACGTTCGCAATAATATTATCGTCTGTGTGGGTGTGCGCGCACAATATAATATCCGCGACCGTGTGCGCTTGTGCGTCCGTTTTTCCGCGTGTGCTCAGCTCGGAGAGGGAGTGAAACAGACGAGTAATTAATTTTCGGACGTTATGAGTTTATTTTATATTATATATGCTTCACGTCGACTGCAGTGACTGTATCGACGGCGCGCGTATAATATATAATATGCGAATATCGCGAATATATTTATGACGCGGTGGATCGGAGTCGAATGATATCCCGCGACGTCGGCGAGTCTGCAATGCGTATTGTGATACGTAATTTCGACGAAACCGCGAGGCACCACCCGGAAATCTCGAGGTTCAAAAAAAAAAAACAATAATAATAATACAATAACGATTTCGAAAACGTTACGTGCGCCCGCGATTTTTTATATTCATGGGGTTGTGCGGTCGCCGTAGTCGTCGGACTGCCGGTGGCCGGGGTCGTTCTAATGAAGATATTATTATTACCGTCGAAAACGGGCGAGTCCGCGACCGGCTTGGCTGCCACCCGAACCGGGCGCCCGCGGTCCAAGATGGCCGCCCGCCAATGACGTCGCTGCTCGCGTGGTCGCGCGCGCGTCGCGGCAATTGTTACTATTATTTCCACGGCTGGTTCGCGTTGCCGACGAAGAGCTAATAATTTTTTTCCCGAAAAATAAAAAATTTACTCCTTGCCCGCGTTCTTATATATTATAATATTTTATAATATTCTTTTTTTTTTTTGTTTAAATAAATCTACAACCTATACATTTTTTTTGTACATAATAAGAAGGTTAGATAGGTGTATTAATTGATAAGTGACAAAAAAAATAGTTAACATGAATCTTAGGTTTAGAGAGATTAGCCTGCAGCGGCGGTAACACCCTATATACCTAATAATAATCTATATACGCACCAAACATATTATACGTTAAATTATATAAATTTCAATATTCACATAGTCATATATAGGCATATAATACGACAGAAAATCACACATAAAATTATCAGGCTATAGTATAATATACCTACCTATATGTTATTTTATCAGTTCATTATATAGGTAGGTATATAAAACCAAAACTATCCTTAAAAACATTTTTATTCAGACGTAAATAAACATTTTGGCAATGGTTTTGCATTAACTATTATAGACACACACATATATAATATATATATATATATACAAACTATATAAGTATTATGCGATAATTAGGTATACGATTATAATTATCCTATTCATCTACAAAACTTTTTAACACGATAATATCTTGACATATTATATAGGTATGTAGCACATAATGTGTATATATAATATATTATTCATGATGGGTACAAAAAAGTACCTATATGAGTTAAAATTATTTATGCAATAATAGTTTATCATCATTTAATAATCAGTTTTTCTTACACAATAAGCGTATACATAGGCATCTGCCATACTATTGTTTATACATATACCTATATTATGATAATGGTTATAGAAATGGTCTGGATTTGAGCGTCGTAAAAATTTGGAGGTTGTAAAAATGTATAACGCGTGATTTTAACTATATATTATATATACGCCGGAGTAAAACTTTATATAGGTTTATGATTTATTTAACTAAGTTGATATAATTATTACATCTAAATGCTGGTAGAAATATAAAATATGAAATTGAAAGCATAATATTATATTATACACAATATAATATATATTTATAATATAGGTACGCAGTGTTCACATTAATATTTCTAATGACTTACTATATTTAAAGTAATGAACTTATTTTTTAACCATATATAATAATATAATATCTATGTACATTTTATCTCCACGATTATTGAATTATGATGAGAAATTTAATATATAATACAGATATGTACAAGTTTAGGTAGGTTTATACGGCACTAAATAAAAAATATTTGAATTCTCGTAGGCCGTATATACTGTATATAATATGTATACCTATTTATGTTCCCGTTTTCTTTTTATGACATTATATTATACAGACACCATATAGGTAGGTACACGTTAATCAGACGTTTATTCATTTATATATGTAATAAATAATTTATACTGGTGTTTTTTTTATTGCATATGCGTAAAGTACTTAGACGAACAGAATTTAAGCAATTATATATAGCAACGGCATAAAATCATGTACCTATATATTACTATTATACTTTGTAGAATATATAGCAATTCATAATAATATTAGTAATTGTATTTATCAAATCAATTAATATATATCTATGTTTTTTTGTTTTGATCTTAAGTTCAATTTATAATAATTTTATATTTAATATTAATTACCCATAATAGTGTACACATAGATGTGTATATATATATATATATATTATATAATATATCTATTGATGTATAGTAATGTATATATTAGTACAAGGTTATACGTACATACCTACATTACATACAATTCCATGAAATAGTTCTTATAATAAAATATACGCATTAATTCAATTCAAAGATAATTTTATATAAAAATACACTTATAATCTATATATACACTATCGTATTATATCTCCTTCAAAAATATTTTTTTGTGTTTAACTACTATTATGTATTTATACATTTAATCATACAAATACTTATGGATAACTAGTTATTATGTAAATAATATACTATAAAAACCTCTTCACTTTTTGGTACGATGTAAAGAAAAATACCTACTCTATAATATATACTATATATATTATTCTATAAAAGCAGGCGTCCTCCAAAACAGTATATACCTATATTCTTGTCCCGATATCATGCATTATTTTACAGTAGACCTACTATACAGTCCAATTTCACTTACCTAGCTACTTTTTTATGACAAAGACTTAATCCGTCTCTAACATTAACTTTACCGCTAAATTTTTTTTTTTTAATACAGATTTTAAAATAATAATAATAAATACCTAGATACAGCGAATTATCTTTAACCACAATAGTGAAAATTGTATTAAACGCAATGTGATAAAAAATAAAACTATGAATCTAGGTAGGTATACCTATTGCAGGACGTGTAATAAAAGTAGCTAAAAAAATTTATTATAACCAATAGATTTAATATATTATACTTTTATCAATATTTAGTTTTTTGTAGGTAATTATATAATTACATATACTTATATAATACCTTATATCTAAATTTAAAAAAAAAATCAACAACAATTAAATACATGAATAAAATAGTTATTGTACACGCCAATAATTAATTATAGGCATCTGACAATCATTTCTATTACACTTTATATATTATATACTCGTATAAAGTACAAATTAACTGTAATATTGTAACTCAAAAAATTTAACACTTATTTATTTACTAAATTGTTTACTAGGTATATCTAAAATATTTAACTGTTCTAATTTGAGTTATATCCATGTTTTACTATATTTATATTTATATAATGACACACTATACTTGCATTATTTGTGGTCAAATGAAAATAATAAAATAATATATATATTATATTAAATATACTAAATATAGGTAGGTATACTTTACTCATCATATCATATCATATCATATAAATATATTAAAGCGTCTATAATATTTATCCGTATGTATAAATGTTTATAATTATGTATGTGAAATTATTATCTGATGCAATTTACAGTGTTTATATCTGTCTAAATTGTGCGGAAAGCATAAACATATAAATACAAACAATTTGATCCACCGTAATAAAACTACATATTATATAGTGTTATATATAGGTACAATTTGTACGTCCATAAATATAATATAATGATCTATCGATGCGAGTATATAGAGGAGGACAGAGGTTCCTAAACTACTTCATAATATGTATCAAATAAATTATACATAGTTCTATACATATGTCTTTTCATTCGCACAAAACCATAGCACGCGCAAACTACCTTCCAAGAGCTACGGCCCACATAATTGAAATTAACATAATATTTAATATGAGTACTACGTACCTATAATGTCCCTACCCGTTGTAAAATTCAGGACTCATAAAATCGTTACAGAGGTCGTGTTTACTAGTAGTAATACCTATAGTACTATTATTATAATGATTAAGTTTATTAGCTTCTATAAATATAGGATAGCATAATGTTATTAGTGTTTTTTTTTTTTTTTTAACAACGTTCGTGGTGAAAATTAGGTTTAGATGAATATTGGTTTTATATAATAAAATAATATGTATTATATTCATTTATTAAAATATAAAATATTGTACCTACGTAAATTTATACGCGTATAGTGCTGGGAGTGAGCACGATGCCGATGAATGACATCCCTTAGCACTTGTTTTATAGTAGATATTTTACATCCCGTTCACTTATTTTGTTTAAAATTATCTATTCTTCTTTTTCATGTTTAAAATTAATTATTTTCATAAAATTAATAATATTTTGTTTTTTTTTTTAAGTACTAGATTCCAGAATATCTATATCTATAATATTATTATTATTATACAGCAATCACAAACAATATTTTATATTAAATGTAGGAATTAACTATATGGATTAATCCCGCACCCACCTATACTTGTATTGTACTAATGGTGTTGATATTACAGATTTAAGAATAAATTATTATAAAAAAAAAAACAAATTATAAAATCAAGTTTTTAATAAATACAATTTATGTAAGTATAGAATATATTATACGTTTTGATTTCAAAAAAACATAATATAATGAACCTATACGATATTATAGCTAATATAATAATTTTATAACTATTGCCACAGAAAATTCACATCATTTTTCTCGTCGATTACATTTTATTTATTCAACGTGGAGTAATTATTCATAATTTGGTTTTATATGCATATTAATATGTAATGTATTCGCGTTTCGCATACAACAACAGGTAAATATAAAGTTAAATAATGTACCATAATACGGCTCGGCGGGCGTCGAGGGAGATATATAATTATATACGAGGTGAACACTGTAAACGCACGCGTGTTTTATATTTTTTGTTGTTTTATATGTACAAATAATGCGGTCGTCAAAAAAATAAATAAATAAATAAAGGGCGGTTTAAAGACGCGACATAGTATGTGAAAACTTTTGGTGTAGTAAAGGGCTGGTGGTTTGTTTACGGTCAAACTTCCCTTCTAGTATAATATTTTAAGTTTTTTACATCTCTCTTTCTCTCTCCCTAAACGTCTCGTATAATAGCAGCAATAACGTTATAGGGACGTGGCACGTAACTCGTAAGCCTCGTAAGCGTATATATAATGGGAAAAGTTTTGTACCGTATATATTACATTATGACACCGCATAGCGCCGTAAACTCCTCGGCTAAATAACGACAAATAATAACATCCCGTCGTAAAAAAAAAAAAAAAAAAAAAACGTAAAGAAAAGAGAAAAAAGAAAATCGGGCGAAAAACGTTAGTGAAAAAATGGCGGATGCCTTATTTTAATACCATATGCATAATATATAGCTAGTTATTTGCATAATTTGTACTTTACGCAGAATATTATATACTATGTACCTATATACGTGTGTATAGGGAAAACGAGCTTTGTGATGGGGGAGGGAGTTGAGTATGATAGTATAATATATTATCATAAGTACCACCCTCCCTACATATATATATGTATACAAGTATAATTTAATATTCGGGCGTAAAACACGCGTACTTCGCGTGTTCACACCACCCGCGCTTGCCGTAGTCCGCCATTAATGTCAACGTTAGCTGAATGTATAAATTTAAAATATTATGACAAAATCGAAAAACCTTAAAGAAATTACACTATGCAGTATTATGTATCTATTGCAGAGTAACTTTTTTTATTAACCAATCATGTATTATTTTGCATTATCTATTGAAATAAACTTATTGTTAAATAAATATATATTTTTAAAATTATAGTAATTATAAAAACCTATACCTAATTTTAGTAAATATCGGAATGTTCAAAAAAATTAAAAATGTAAACATATTTAACCTAGTGTGTATTATCGTAAATACTATATATTATATGCAAACTATAAGTTTTTATGTAAATATCAAACAAATATATATTTTTTTTTTTTAATAACCTACATCACATATTACGCAATAAGTATTGGTAAAGGCGTATAAAGTAAATATGCGGTGTAGTATGCCATATAGTACCTATAATTCGTATACATATTATGTTATAAGTACATTATTTTCCATTGTTTATTAATGAGAATTCGATGCAATAATATTACGCATATACCTCATATACAATATTTGAATGCGAGTACCTGTATAGGCCATTTTTCTTTTGTCTATAAAACAAACGGATGGATTTTATTACAATAATATATTATGAGCTACATCATTGCAGGTGTATATTAGTGTAAGTCGTATATATACACGCCTATACGTGGCTTATCCCGGTATTATAGGTTTAATACACGCGTATATATTATGATGTAGAAATAATTTTCATTGTTACATGCAACACCTCTATATAGTAGTGAATGTAAGTACCACCTATACTATAAATATATTCGAATAATACCTGCCAACGTTATATATATATGATAGTATGACGTATATCCCTAAGAAATTTGAACTACATTGTAAGTTTTACTCGTGTGTACCTATAGCAGTGTAATGAAAACGACTATATTATTATATACGTTCGCATATATGTATTTAGTAAATTTAATGGATTTAATTTTTATTTTTTTGTGTGTAAATGTGTTTAAGTTATATGTACTATAAAATCGATAAACGTCAAATGTGTTTTTATATTATATACACATCAACACGCATCTTATCCAATTTAGACATTTAAAAGAAATTTAATGCGTTTTATTTTGCTGTATAATCTTTTAAAATAAGTAAAGGATTTTCAAATAAATAAAACGATCAAGAAAAGCGGATTATAAAAAACTATGTTCATCAAATATTTTCTTTTAAATATATATTCTTTCTACTTTCTATTCTATAGGTATTACACTATTAAGACATATTAAGTATATTATTTATACTCAATATGAGTATAGTCACTCAATAACGCAACGAACAATGTAAGCCATATATAATGAGCATAATAATATGATATTTGTGCTTCAAATCAATTTATATGTACCTACATATACGTTAAGCATGCATATACATAGGAATAACAACACATCTATGAATCAGATTAAAATATAACATGATGGATATTGTATAATTTATTTAGTTTTTAAAGCATTCAGATACAGTTCAGGAGTGTTTTAAGATCGATTGAATTATATTATGATGGACACGAATTCATATTGATAATTGTATGAATAATTTTGAGTGAAGCTTGTAATATTTTTTGTGAGAAAACGTTTCACTTAAATAAATGTTATATGATATATATTATATATATTTTATGTATATTATTCACAAACGTGAGAGCACTGCACTTTAGCTATACAGCAGTTGCGAGGCGGGTTTGCAAGGCTCGAGTTTATTTCGAAGGTATAGCTAATGGAAATAGTAAATACATATATATATATATGTATATACCTATACACATGAATAGTGTAATACATCCAAGCGAATAAATATTAAATAGTATTACTTAAGAACGAAGAACGCATTTCCCGTATAATATTTACTACCGACAGCAGCGGCAACGGGATCACGGTATTATCATTATACATTTTTTTTATTTTTCGACGGATAGGTTACACACACGCATGTAGTGAACTAAAATATAATAATATATTATATAGTTTAGGTAAAGTATATATGTATACTCTAAGCTCTTATCCACTTACGGCTCGCATTCCGTTCCATTTTGGTCCCCTGGACGGAGAGCAGTATAAATCATTTTCAAAACATACTTTTACGACCCGTTTCTTTTCATCCGTTTTTTTTTTGTATACATATATATACATATCTACATATACCACAGTAATGCTGTAACCGACATTGCAGCGTTTTAATTATAATCTCGCAACGTATACAGAGAATACAGAAACACCGCGACTTACACTATATACATTATACAATTATATACATATATATATTAGTATAAGGGTATAAATTACAAACGTTGTTATTGCTTCGTGTACAAAGACGTACTTGCGCCTGATGTAAAAAAAAAAAACGTTTTAACTTTTATCGCGATGAAAATATAACACAAAAAATGATTTACGCTGAAAGTATAAAATATATAAAAGTATATTTATTATAATATGCGCACACGTAAAAAACACCACCCGTCGATCAACTGATTGCAACCACCGGTGCCGACGTCACTGCACACAGTCGTAATCGCTTCGGGCTTAATTAATTTTAAGCCAAATTAAATTTAAAACTAAATTACTTTTTGTTTTAAAAAAACCAAAAATTAATTAAACCCGAATAACCTCAGCATACCTACTACTGTATCTCGCAAGCTTTTTTCAACTCAGTTGTTCTATTTATTCATGTTTGGTTCATGGTCTATTTTTCACAGATACGGAAATATACAAAGTATTATGTAGATAATATTATTATTCTAAAGTTTAGAGTAGATATCGAGGTGGACCGTTTGATTAAATTTCTCTTAGAGCAACCTTTAATTTTATTTTATGATAAAAAAAATATGGTACCTAATAAAGTAATAATGTGTAGATATTATCGTCCACTGACTATCTATATTTGGGGTGAGTTATATGAGGTCTCTACGCCATTTTCATTCTATAGGTGACGAGAAAGTAGATTTTCAGAATATAACTTTTTTCAGTAAAACAACAAATTAATAATAATACCCATTAGTTATAAGGATATTCACTGAGAATTTTGTAATAATATATTTTGTCCATACAGTCTATAGTATACAGCCTTAAGAAATTACGTTACATATAGGTACCTACGATTATAATATAGGTAATATACTATTATATAGCTTACTAAAAACTATCTTAAAGAATATTATTGCTGTATCCTACTTACCATGGATGACATATGATTATAATAAGGTATACCTATATTATAAATATATAGCAGCTATAATATTAAATCCTTCATATTACAATGAATACAATGAATAGTACTATTATGGGTCATGACTTATGGGATAATATAATATAGGCACATATTTTATATGGTTATCATACAACAACTATAACAAGCGTACAACAAGAATATTATAAACGCACTAAAAAAAAAAACTGTTAATGCCTATTAAAATAGGTACATGTCGGGTGTTCAAATATTTTATAATAGCATCTATAATGAAATATCGATTTAGAAAGAATTGCAAATAGCTGGTTTAATAACTAAATGATTAATGTTCGGTCGTATCCGTGTCATTATTATGTACACTGTATTGGTATATGTATACTTGAACACAGTTATAATTTAAACGAAACACGTGATGTGTTTTACAAATTATGGACAATATTAGCTATTGATACCTCCTAAATGTAAGTATATTGATCATGGTATACACATAAATATTTATTAAATATACATAATTATACCTATATTATAAACAAAATACAATAGATAAACATCATAATTTATCAAAGCAAAAAACAAAACATCTGTTAAACAATATAATACGTTCAAAGATGATAATAATAATTATAATTTATAATATATTATATAGACATATAGTATATGCCTTGAGTATATGACATACTGTCGTAAATTTATCTTTTATTTTTTTTTATGATTAAGGCATATACAGTAAACACGTTCCTTATCTTAATATATTATTATAAACAACTTATAATAACTGAAATTCAACATGCCATTTGTACGTCCATAGAAATGTTTATCTTAAATAAGTACTTGATTATAAACTAAACTGCAGGGACTTATAGCATTTTATTTTTCAAGACTAATATTCAGCGTAGATAAGTGAATATAACACTATAGTTTTTTTTGACACTTAATATTTATTAACTACCTATTAGTGCAAAAATAATTTTTCAAACATTGCAATTTTCCAAAAAATATTCATTTTAGAATTTTAAATTAAAAATGTATGCACTCATTAGAAATTAAAAAATTAAAACTCTAAGAGACATTTTTTAAACGTTAATACTTTTCAAAAAAATGAGTATTAATATTAAAAGATTTACCCTACTAGGTTATTATTCGTCATTTTAAGTCATGTATCTATGTATTTTTATGATAAACAAGTACCTATTTAAAATATTTTTTGATACATTTATTATTTGAGTACTACTTAAACAGCGTAGATTAATATTATATATTAAAAAAAAATAAATAATTTAAATAAAAAATTATGAAATATTATTAACATATTTTATATTGATAATAATATTTATATTTTATAACATTTGGAGTAAAATATTACTGCGTAATAGTTACTATGATAATTTGATTAGTGTTCAGAATGTAGATAACTGTATGCATTTATTTTTTATTACCTAAAAGTAAATGATATACCACATAATATTATCCTCAATAAAAAAAATAATAATAATAACACTAAACCTAATCAAGCAAAACAGCTCCACCTACCCATTTTTAAAATGTCAATCATCATAAATCGTCGTCTCAACCAATAATCAACTACCTACTGAAAATGTTTCCAAGTATAAATAGTATATAGAATAACGAAATCTCGAACCCAAAATTCATTGACGAACTTAAATCCATCTGACACATTAAAATCATTAGATTCTCTCCTACTCATCTTCTCTGCTGTGCTTCTATTACAAACTTTACTAAACAATTTAATTATTCTAGTTACATATTCAAAAAAATAATTTATAAACAATTAAATATTTTTCTATACTTAATTATTGAAATCCTCAAATCACTAAATTAACACTGTCTTCACACCGCCCTTATTGATCCTCTAGAATCTGTAAAGAAGTCTAAAACATAACTGGTGTCACAACTTATTCAAGTTCTCATTATCCAACTCTCAAAAGTTCCATTGGTTAAATAAATAAATAAAAAAAAAAGTTTTCAGAAGACCCGAGCATGAAATTATGTGATTTTACAGAACCTAATATTATATATTATTATGTAGGTATAACATAATATCAATTATGACTTATTTATTTCTTGGTACTAATCATTATATAAATAAATACAGTATTATATTATATACATTAATTTACGGCCGTCGCACGTCGTATACATCAGAATGAATCCACTACTGATACATAAAAATATTCATAATTAAGTCCATGCACAGACCTACTAGTATTATATGTTTTTAAAAATAAAATTTAAATATTACTATATAATACATATTATATTATATTCTTACGTCTTACAAGGGAACGTATGATGATTTAGAATTAAATTATATATTTTAATATGTGTTGCAATTCTGTATCGTGTAAACTTAAGTTTATATACATAATTATATCTAAAATTACATAATACATAGGGGATCAGAAATTATTATTTTTTTTTATTTACTAGCTTAAAATCTGCGACTATAAAATATACCATAATATTATACAGTATAGGTCAACGAGAATTGAATATAGAAAATACAGCAAGGTAACCAATAACCTAATAAATATAGCGCGTAATCGGAATAGTTGGTAAATATTTGATAAATTATATTTTGTACGTTCGAAAAAAAAATAGGAGACGGTCTAAAAAAAAATATTACATAATATTCCAATAGTATATTTCAACACGAAAATACTGTACCCGACGCGTCCACTATATAATATATTATGTGATTCGATCACGTTATATACATCGCATCCGTCGTGCAGGTTTAGCCGGGCACGGAGACGATCATCGGCTTTTGCGTACAGGGTCCTATAATAGTGTCATAATGTGCATAAAAGCGTTATTATATCGTATATCTTATATACATTCACAAATACGGACGCTGCAGCACGATGCGGAAAATACTCGACCTTCTTATTTCTTTACGCTCGTTTTTCGGTCCCCTAGCTCGTGTATGTATATTATATATGGTTACGCCGTTTTAGTTTTTTATTACGTACACGACATATAGGTAGATACTTTGTATGGACCGTATATTGTTACGTTACACGATAGGTATAAATATAAATGCTTTCGAGTATTGCGTTTACGACATTTTTTTGTCCTAACCGCTATATACGCGCATATTACAATAAATCGTTCGGCAACGATGTATCACATCACATTATTATATATAAACTTGCGTTTATTGTACGTGCGCATATATTATAAACTCTCACGCGAAATTACGAACATATATAGGTATACAGTAGTGAAACAAGTACACTCAAAGATGACAAGCGTTAGTCGCGCAATAGGCGGTATACTGTTTATAATAAACACAATGAATAAACATATAAAATAATATACTGCATAAATATATACATTGTACTTATTTTCTACTATACCTACATATCCAATGAAGTAACTTCAAATGTTGGGTGCATAAAGCATTTATAAAAAAATCATCAGTGATAATTATTAGTCATCGGATGTAACATAATGACTACGATTTACATTAATCTACGCAGTTGCTTGTTTTTAGATGTTGCATTTTTACAACTAAAATTTTACAACATGTTTCATAATGTTTTTCTTTCGTGAACACTAAATATCATACCACTGCATGTGAGCCCCAGATTAACCGCTTTCTAATTTGGTCCCTCAATAATCGTATATTATGTAGTTACTCCGAACTGTATAATGTATTAAAAGTTTATATTTATATATTATTATTATATATGACTGAATGAGTCCACAAGTTGAAAAAGTTATTATGAGAATAGTAATAGGTATTTCCAAAAAAAAAAAAAAAAAATAGCTAGACAGATGCTGATTTTAAACTATACTCTATGTATACCTATACTAGAATGAATGATCAATTTACAATAAACTATAGTGAAATATTGACATTTTGAAAGAGGACAGTCTTATTTCGAACCTTGATAACATATTATACTATCATATTTATACCTATATATATTCCGAAAAAAATATAATCACTCCTAAGATATAAAACCCATGCCCTCAATATTCGAGCAATATTCGAATTCGTTTTCTCCCCGTTTTATGTGAGCACGAGACGCATGCCAAACTTAAATCATATCACGTATATTATGTATCATTTATATATAATACAATATACTATCTCTCTCGTAGCGTAAGATATGTGTGTATTTTTTTTATCAGATATACGAGAAATTCGCTAGTATTGTAAATAAAAACGTTCGCAGTAAAACTTATACATATATGAAGTTTTGATGTAGACGCCGAACGAAG
Source organism: Aphis gossypii (assembly GCF_020184175.1). Classification (NCBI taxonomy): domain Eukaryota; kingdom Metazoa; phylum Arthropoda; class Insecta; order Hemiptera; family Aphididae; genus Aphis; species Aphis gossypii. Next base: position 52,142,725 of record NC_065530.1, on the reverse strand, counting down.
CTTCCGCCTCCTCAACACTGAGGAACGATTGGGGTACTTTCCAATTTCGCAGAGGACCCTCGACTACCCCTTGTCGCGAGCACACGCCCGTTCGCGTATTGTATATAAATATATACAATTTGCCACAACTATGTCGAGGACGATCGGTTTAAGCGCCAAGTCATTACCACGGTTTTATGTGCACGATAAAAGTCAACACTGATGTGCACCCCTCCGACGATATGACCACCCCGTTCGCCAGACCGTTTATATCGTATATAAATAAATATATGTGTGTGTGTGTGTTTGCCAGTACTACGACGGGTTCCTATTAAACTATCCGACAGCAATCAATTGATACAGTTTAATGTGCGTCTATATAATATATATATAGTAATGTGTTGTGAACATTCGTTTTTTATATCGTCACATAATTCGCCCTCAACAATACTATACATGTGTATAATATGCGCCTAATGACATCACTATATATATGAGATATACCCGATGACTACTGTTCCAATCGTATTACAATATCATATACTGCTGTATTATATTATATTGGTCCCGCGTGAGTAAATTATATATAATATATGTAATGCTGTAATCGTTCAATCGAATTTATATATATCGCACGCGAAAGACCGCGTATTGAGTATAGTTTTTCTTTTACTACAGTATACGACGATATTTCGAGAACAATTAATGTTTTTATTGCCAAACTCCAAACTATATATTTATATTTTATGTGTGTCTTGAAATCGTGAGTAAATGATTCATGAGAATGATAATTGTATGTATTGTTTATTTTTTACTCGTCAGTCGTTGTTGGCTATGTGTCTATCAAAACGCGCATTGAAGGTGTCAATCCATATTGAAAATAACCTCCCTACTTTGCATTTTATCAAATAATTTTGAACGTAGCTGATACTTGTATACTATGTATTAAGTATATTATCGACTTTCTAATTAATATCAAATTCAATGCGATACAAATTTTTAAAATACAAAATAAGTTAATACTTGTTATATTATAAAGACAAAAACTTATCGGTATATTACCCTATAGGTAACTATACAGTTTAAATTAATTTTATTGATAATTGAATGTAAGCACTACAATTTTACCTATCCAATATCTACGTAATTCATAGAGGCGGAGACGATAAGTGATGTTCTGTGATATTGTCATTATTATTACTTATAAAATATCGAGTCCAAAACAAATTACGCTAAGATTTTATATTTTTCTAAGACGTACAATGTCTTACTGTTATGCAAAATCGAATACAGATTACGAGCGTGTATGAATTCATATTTTATTATTCCGTTTATTTTTTTTTTCAGATCCACAACTACGAGGACATCAAGCACTCACATATACGCAACACCTGCAGCATAGAGTATAATATATAATATTTTATATTAAATTACACACTTATATTATATATGGACTCATTGTCGCACCACCAACTGTAACAATCACCAACATACTTCAGTGGACATATTTAAACCAACCAGACATATAAATATATATAATCTATGATAATAAAATATTTTAATATGGTTTTTGTGCAAATCGAAATGCACACCGACAATACCGAGTGAAGTGCATGTAAGCGTGATTTCGATGGCTGTCGAGGGTAGGTGTGTTCGAGACTATATACAATAATAATTTTTCACGCATTCTTGTTCACGGCTCGATTTCGAATAGTGTATCGTATATATTTGAGTATTATATACAGCTCACGATACATATATATATATATATATATATATTAGGTACCTCAGCATAGAAACACGTGATTATGATGTATTTTGAGACATACAAGACCGGGAATTTGGTCATAACCGAACCGTTGTAAAGAGAACGACAAAAATGGAACAAGAAAATAAAGGAAACGTATGTACCTATATAAATATCATACTTATTCCCGTGTACTCAAATTGCCATTTTTATATTTTCCCGTACCTGTATATCTATCACGCTCCCCATTCGGGTTCACTCCTCGACACAATGGAGACGGTGGGTCGACGGCGGCTGCGAATTTATCGAGTGAGACATCATCTTTTTCACGTTTATATATTTTATAATAATGTGATTTTCTTTTGTATACCGACGAGGACTCTATATAATAATGTACTATACATAATCCGACTGTGAGTTACGACTGTGCTCGTATATAGTTTCATAGATGAATACAATATAATATATACCTTATTCTTTGGACTAGCCATCTCATACGCTTAAAATATTAATAATAATAATAATAACGGTCCTTCGAAGGGTTTTTATTGTTCTGATCGCACCAGTCCCACCAATTCTCCCTAACCAAAGTCCTAGACGGTTCTGGTTTTGACGTTTTTCACGGCGCCCTATATATATTATAATTTATAATATATAACAATAATATATAAAATAGCAACCATACCATTTGTGTTTCACTGTATAGCAGAGGTTTCCGGCTGCCACACATAGTCGTTATACGTTCACGCCGAAGGTATACTAAAAGAAAAAATGCGACACTTGAATAGGCGTATCATATCAGACCGTTAAGCATGCACGTAAAAAATCTAGTATCGCTCCGCCTTATTGAAGCAAAATAATAAGTACCAAATAATGGTACATGCATGTATGGATTTGATTGCTCGCCCGTAAGTATTGAATGTCTATACAGGAATTTTAGAAAAAAAGTTACTATAAGACATTGGTAGGTATACAACAAAAATTAGAACATTATTATTACAATTATTATACGCGTGACTGACACAAAGAGAATTTTTTTTCTATTTAGAGAATATTTTTCAGCTTTTAGATGAGGTAATATCGATGCGATAAACATAATTTCAAAACTATTTATTTCTGCGTATGCGTGTTCTTATAAAAATTATTGTTAGTAGTATATAATATTATGAAGCACCTACATGTGGTATGTGTACACTCTGATTCGAGATAACATTGAAATAATATTATAGGTATAGGTACCTTATTTATTTTACCTACAGCAACTCGAGATAAAATAAAATTTTTAATGTTTTTGTTGTATTTTCGTATTCGGTCCACATAAATATTATGTATTATGTATGCAATAGTAATGTATGTATTATAGCCTATTCGATGTTCGGATCTCGGGCACGTTTTTTCCAGCGGACACGCGTAGTATATATCAATAATCGAGTATCCGAAAAGACCATTACGCGTATATATATATCCGCGTAGTATCCATATCACATATCGATATATTATTATATCCATAGCCAGGAGTCAGTCACGTTCGCGTTACCGTATAACATATTCGCGTCTAATATAGGGTGAATGTATTATTATTTAAGTATATATTTATTATTTCCTATACAGAGAAATTGGAGGACGACCGTAAAAGCTCAGCCCGGTCAAGTCGTAAAACCGTCATATTATTATTATATATATATATATATAGCTATCATTGGTATCGTCTTCTTTTCGGGTCGTTATTTATAATATAAAAACACTCGGATTCTTATCTTATTCCAATTTCTTCTTATTATAGTATACAGAAAGTTTATCTGTCAATCATTTTTTCTTATCGATTGAGGCTAAATTGCTAAATTAATGTAAAAGAAAAATTATCTTTTTTTATTTCGTACAGCTTAAGTTTCTTAAAATTAAAATAGCCATGCCATTTTTTGCAAATACTTTAAACGTTAAATTACTATTATTTCCATGGAGTATCCAAATAATTACAACAGAAGTTTGATAGAGCTACGTTTATAAAATAGATGAGTGAATATGTACGCGATGACAAAAACTGACTCCAAATAAGTATCTAACTGTTTGTATACGACACACATTAAATTATTATTGTATTCAATGCTGTTCTCAATTCGACTACATTCACACACATACATATATACGAACGTCATGTATATTAAATACATAAAATCTAAAAACGGATCGCATTTCATCCCTGTCGGCTAACCAGAAGGTTTTACTCCCGGAAGGGTCACGACCACCGCTGCACTTACGACGCTTGTCGATACAATGATTTATTTATCCGGAAGGATGCCGGTGTTGGAGGAAAAAACCAGTAGTAACCAACCTATTCAGGAGGAGGGAGCTAAAAGGATTTTAATGAGACCGACTTGTGCACTCTAGACATTAAGAGCCGTACCAAACAGTCGCTTTTTTCAAGATATTATTTTTAAAACTAAAACGCAACAGTTGTTGGTTTTGAAAAAAATAATAAAATTAAAAAATACACCACCTGGTTTAGATGGATATTTTATGTTCACCGACCGATTATACATAATAATAATAAAAAAAAAAAAAAAACGTAATACATGATGCAGGTTTTGGGTGCCATTTTTCGACACGTTTCGTCTCGAGAATGAATTTACCTACATGTTTTTTTTTTGTATTTACTATTTTTGGATACCAACGCAATAACCCCGGAGAGAAAGTTAAATAATGGCTTTAATTTATTACGACAATTTTCATACTGGTTTAGAGAACTTAATGTATTTTTCCACCCAAAATGTCAACATGAAAAATAGTTATTGATATTGCCCAAAGTACTTGAGGACCAATGAGAATGCAGCGAAGCAGCTAGTAGTTATTATTACTATTTACTATCAGATTTTTGATATGTATATATAGTTTTAGGCATAATATAATATGTATTTACAAAAATAATGGTGGACTTTTAATAAATGAATTAATTAAGCTGTTACGGACTTGCGGTCGTCTATTAAAATCATTTCTCCGTCGAAACTATATAGTACTATAATTACGTACTATTAATAAACATAATGTACAGGTACGCCCAAACCAATAAATGTATTAAAATCAAACTATTATCAGGCAATATATGTTCATTAAAATTATTCATGAAACATACAATGAAAATTTATCGTACAGAAATAATAACAAATTTCGTTATAAAAGTTACACATAAATTTATTATTACATATTATTGTATATAACACTATCCCCACTAACGTGGTCAAGCGAATATAATATAAGAAATTTTATACGACCACGGTACATTATTGTACATATTATTGCCTCAAAAACCATTTAAATATTACAAAGTACTAGATAATTAATACCTATAGGGCACAATGTTTATTATACTGTCGATTGAATACAATATTAAATAATACCATTAAAAAAAACTTCTCGTATAATTGTGCGAGTAGTATACCTACCTAATTGAACTGTATACGCATACACGCCGATTCAGATATAACCTGCATCGTTTTGATTTTTTTCAAACCAGTTGACATTATATTTTATAGTTTTAAGTTTAATTGTCAAATTTATTACTATAATAATATAATCAATCATGATTTTAGTTTTATTAGTTTATCGTCATTAAAAAATATAATTACATGTCTGCAATTTTGAATGCACTCGTGCTTGTTATATTAATATATTGTATATAATAATGACATTATTAACTTTTTTTATACGTTTGGCATACCTATTAAATACTTAATACATAATATCGAATATATCTTATACAACACATTTTGTGAACTGCTAGACCCTATCTGCAGAAGGAATAAAATTTCAAAAACTTTTTCAGCAGTGAACAGAGCCATACCATATTATCTCATTGCAGGAAATATAAATAAAACTAAACGAAAATATATGTAGTTAATAATTTACTGATTTTTTTTCGTTTTTATCTATAAAGGTACCCGACGACGGTAGCGCTGCTCGACCAAATGCCGCCGCCGAAAAAGTCAAGTCCAGGAAATCCGAGTGTGGCCTCCCCCTTTTCTCCACTTCAAACAACCACACCTATAACCTGGGTGTCGTAAATCACGTATTCGACCGTCGTACAGGGGTAGTTTCTGAGGAGAGGTGCACCAGGCATCTCGAGTATACGGGGTTAAATCAATCCATACGTTCATGTCTGCTGCAAGGCGCGGTGACGAATGGCCCAGAAGGGACCGTAAAAATCGACCCTCGTGCGGGAGTGGTTTTTTCGTTTCCTTCTTGCTGCCCTAATTGGACGTCTCTGTTTCAACTAGAAGACCGTAACGGCGGCATCGGGCACGTACGAGGTACGTGACGAGCGCAATCCTGCAATCTTATGGCACATGAGTCCAGGACGGCATACGCGGTTGTACGTTGAAAATTATACTCTAGTTATTATTATATACATTTTATTTTCGATTTTCGCTCCTGATTTTAAATACCTACTTTACGCACGTGCATATATTAAATATATTATACTCTACAGCGCATACGTATGCGTACAATTTTATCGGTCTACCGACACCGGATCATAAAATCGTATATTATGTATATATTGTATATATTTTGTGCTATACCTACACAAGTTTGTTCACTTATAAACATTTAAATGCGTATCCCGAGAATGATATTATTTTGTTTTCAAAAATGATAAAAATTCATAATATACCTAATATTAAAAATATATACTTAAAGTTATCAATCGCTATTTAAATGCAATAAGCGTTTCGGATTCAATATTTTTATTTTAGACAAAATTAATTATATTCTATAATTGTAATTTATTTATTAGTTATAAACATGTACATTAAAATAAGCTATATACATATTTTTATGAGAAAACCTTAATTTAAAATACGGTAATATTATATTATATTTTAATTAATGGTTTATTATTTTTAATTTGTGAATGAAAAACTTCCAATTTAAAAATATAAAAAAAATATTTATTTTTACAACAATAACGATTTCAATTTTTTTTTTTTTTAATACCTACTTACCTAAGTATATTGAATACGCATTTTTATCTATATATCTACCTTTATACATATTATCATAAAGTTATATTAAAAAGAAGAATATTGTTAACAATTATTACTTTAAAAAAAATGTACCTATAGGTATACCTATGGATTAACAGTTATCGTGCATAGGTACTGCATTTTTACACACCAGTTTGTATTTGTACAATGCCTAAGATGGTAACTAAATTATTATATTTCATTATTATAAGTAAAATTATAATAAGTAAAGTTATAATTTCCATTCAAAAAAATTAATTTATTTCCAATATGACGTGAACAGTTGTTTGGATAGTTATACGCGGCCCGCGGGTCAAATATAGGTACCTATATAATTATAAACTAATAATATTATTGTAATAATGACCGATACCACTTTGGTAATGCATTTAATTTTTATAAAATCTGATTACAGACGGTGATAATGGTTCTCACGCACTAGTCTGAAGCTCATAAAATGAAAAAAAAAATAACATAATTATCCAGATTATACAGAACTTAGTGGCGGTGTATCGTGTGGTCTCGACCGCCATTTATATTTAATTGCTGCAGGCGGTAGCAGTATTTACGCACACAATATTACCTCACATTACATTACTTAAATATTTATATTATTAATAATTAGATATATAGATACTATAAGTTTATAAATCGTGTGCTTAAGAATGAACACGATCAAATTCACTTATCATAACTAGTTTTTTTGACGTTATTCATTAATATTGTTATTATGTAATATGAATACTAAGTAAATGGTGTATCGCTCTCAACCAAACTTGAGTCTAAAGTGCAATATCAATACGTGATCCGAGCGTACACTTTATAAACTTTTATATTAAATATATAAATTAATAAATATAAATAATAATAAGTATAATATTATTTGCTGCAGACGACGCTATATATGAAGAATTGTTTTCTGCTCGATCAATTTGTCGAATATCGCATACAGTTTAACAACTATCAAAATATATAAAAAGTATATTGTAGGTAAGTGATATCATAACATTTCAATTCTCAGTCAACTTGCATACACATAGGTAAAAAGAACGAAAATAAAAATAAAAAAATTAGAATAGTATAATTAATTAGAACTGTATAGGAATACTGCAGTTTTATTATACTTCAATATTTTAGGTATTTGTTAAATCGGATTTCGGTTTTTAACAGCCATCGCGTTTCACGATTATGTAAATTAAAAATGAAGATATACGTAAAAAAAAAAAAAAAAAGAAGAAGGAGAAAAAACACCAAATGATTCCAATGTAGTAAAGCGGTTTTTTTTTTTTTTTTTAGTGGTCAGGTTTCACGATGCACATTTCACACCACGACGATAGGTATAATAATAATATATTGTAATCGTATAACGTGTTCAGGCGATTGGCAGAAGAAAAATGTCGTCCGAGCTCGAGCACACTGCACAAAAACACTTAGGTATACCAACCGGTTTTTTAATATATAAAAATGGATACACGCGGCGATAATAATATATATAATACGTAAAAAATGTATACCTACATAATATACGTATAGATAGATACCTCCTAATGATAATAATACACGGACACACGTCTCTGGCGAGGTGTATAACAACAACGATATAATAATATACGGAAAACTAGTTTCTGGCGTAAAATCAAATCCTTTCAAACACACACGCGAGTATGGCGTACATATTATATATACATATATAAAAATATAGGCATAATGGTATAATATATAATATACGTATACGATTCCAATCTCGAGTGTGCGTCTCGGGTGTAATTTATTTCAGTCGAGCCGACAACGTCTGCGCACCATACCTGTACGCATATTATATATTATTTTTACCCGCGCCATGAGTGCACTCGTATACATATATATATATATATGTACAAGAGGATAACGTGGAAAAAGTTACGGCGACAGAGAAACGTAAGACGAGAGCTGGTCGGGAACGTAATATATATACATGGTTAGGGGGAGCCGACAAATGTCTTGCGCGTGTGGTAAATATACTTAGGTATAACGGGGTGCATTGGTCGGTGGAGCGCGGAGGGTAATAAAAAATGAAAAAAGTCATTCCGTCGCTTTCCCCGGTCCCGGAGTCGTATATCATCTCGGACGGACCCGGCCGTGTACGCGCGCGTTCGTACATTATACACATATTTTATATATTTTTTCGACATCGTTTTATAGTTAATTAACTATATTTTTCGTATGTGTTGTTTCTTTAATTTATTTTTACGATTAGATATCGGCCCGTCGATTGTGTGTACCGGGTTTGAATGATATAGGTACAATAGACTTGTTGAAATTTATGTTCAGGTATATCGTATAAATTATCGTACGCATAGGTACACGATGGCAAGAAAAATATATTTCACGCACTTATAGGTAAATCATATATATTATATTATCACAATATAATATGTATTATGAAGTATTACCGTGTATAGCAATGCGTATATATAATAAAATATAACGTATATTATAGGCGTGGAGGACCATATTATATACATTTATAATAATATATTGTTCTATACGATCGGGAGATGGTGGGCGGGAGCAGTACCATATTATATAGAAAACAATTTTTACTATGCAGAAAAAATAAATTGTATGTACGTTCGATATTTTATGGCGAACTTTGTCCTATTCAAATGGAGGAGCCCTTAGTCCTGACCTCTCTCTTATTCCCAACACACATAATAATATGCTCAAAGCGTCTACAATCTACCTCGATAAACCGTATCGTAAAAATATCGAAAAATAAGTTCTCCAGTTGCACAGCAAATATAAGCGAATAAAAAAAAAATAAGCATGTTATGCAATTCGACGATTTGATACCTATTTATTTTAATGAACTTGATACATTTATAAATAGAATTATTTTTTTCACCTCATTTTAGACTTAATGAACAACCGAAGATCATCAAGTTTCAGTCATAAGGTACTTATTTCAGATTACAATTTATCAGGATCCTGAAATTGTACCATTATTATTGATAGTTTAGTGGTATACCCGTCGTCAATATTATTATAAATGAAAATTTTAATTTACATGAGTGTATGGAAATTGCCTATACATTACTCCTTGTATTAAACACGATAAATATATTAATAAACTAAATTTTATGATAAATGAAAATCAGGTACTTTTTTAACTAATTAAATAAATATTCTACACATTTACTAGGTTGACTTGTAAATATACATTTTAGGTACGCATTTCGTGAGTAGCAAGTTCACGCAACATGCCGAATACAAATTATTAATTATCGCGATCATAAAATAATGTTCTTGCGACCAATGTCAATATCAATATAAATGAATGCTGAGATAAATATATAACCGAGTGTATGCAAATAATAAATAAATGCAATTTATTCATCTATTTATATGATGCGTTAAATATATAGGGTTTTAATTGAATAGGATTAAAACTAATATAGTTTTTCATATTTTATCAGCAATAAAAAGTTTCACAAATAATATTAAATTACAATAACTTATTAGTATTAAATGCAAAAAATAATGTGTTGGTAACTAGTATTTATAATGCCACAAAATTTAAAACTATTCGTAATTGTTTTTATAATTAAATATTAAGTCAGAAAAAAAAATATTTTTTAATTTTTCCCAATATAATATAAAAAATATTTATGCGGCATAAGGACATATTTTTTCTTCGTTTTTATAACAAACAATTTATTGATACTAAAACTAATGGCCTTTGTTGTCGATGTTATTTTTGTGATCAATAAAAAAAAAAATTTATTGATACATTAATTAGGTATACCTAGTCATATTTTGCAATATTATTTTACTAATAAATTATAGAGTTATACATTTTTATAACTACGAGTAAAATATAATAATGTGGTAGATATACTAACAGGTTATACGTAACATTTACTATAAAATATAATAAGGAAAAATTAATAATTATGTATATTATAATAATTAGGCACTTAACAGCTGTTTTAACAAAATTACGGGTTATAATTAAAATTTGCAAGTTTAGTAGATTATAAAAATATATTACAAATTCTCAATAAATTATTTTTCTGTGAGGAATATTTTTATATAGTTACTATTTTCAACTTTTGAACGGAGCAATAAATGTATTTATTTTGTAATGATGAAATTTTTTTGTGCATGACTCGCATGAGTACACAATAAGTTGTCAATAAAATGCTTTGATTTAAAAAAATTGTAAGTGGTTTTGGTTTTAGATAAAAAATTAAATTTAGATTATACTTTGGAGGAGTCAAACTTAAAAATTCTCTATACTTATTTGTATAATTGGGAAAAACAAACAAAAAATTAAGGAAAACGGGTATTTGTTCGTAAATCTAATATTCGACAATATAGATTCTGTTGTTTTTTATGTTATTTGAAAACGAATATCCATAGATACTTGAAATTTTCAAAATTGCTTAAACTTTATTTTTGAGTTATTTATAGATATGATCAATTTGTAATTTTTTAGTTTATTTTTTATAAATATGGATTAAAAATTATTTTCTGAATAGAAATGATTGAAAATTTAATACACAAGATTCCACAAAAGAAATTCTTATATTTTATAAAAATATTACATAGTTACAACATTTTTTTATATGTGAGTTAAAAGTTCGTAAAAACTTTTCTTTTTGTATTTACATTTAGAAAATTTAACGCAATATTCCTCATAAGTAATTCATATTAGAACCATTAAATCAAAAAAATATATAAAGGCAATTACTATTTTTTATAGACATTTCAAATTCCAATTTGGACAAAATTATTTAAACGATAAATAACGATATGTTAATTATTTTATTATAATTTTAAAAACGTTATTTGTGGGACTTTTATGAATTTCATATTATAAGCTATAATGGATTTTACTAAACGCAATAACGTTTTTGATTTATTTTAAAATATTATCTATTTATATAAATGCTATGAATCTATTTTTACTGTTTTACGGTATATACAGGAATAAATTATTAAATGTTAACTCTTATGGGGATTGGAAGTAGTGATTTATTTTATCTAACACACGTGCAACATAGAATTATAAAGACGTGTACTATTTCTAACGTACCGTTTGATATAATGAACCGATACGAATTCTGAAAACAAATTTTAATTTTTCGTTAATTTGAGATTGACTTTCCAATATTTTTAATTTTTTTGGTTCTAACGTCTCCAAAAATTGAAACATGTTAATTTTTTTATTATTCTTTTTTAATATAACTTTTTGGGATTATGGGGAATAATATCAAAAAAGTGGGGAGGTCAATCTCAAGTAGACTTGACGACAAATTAAAATCTATTTTCAGAATTCTCATCTCTTCATTGTATCAATCAGTACGTTGGAAATAGTACCTACACGTCTATAATCCAATGTTAAGTGTATGCTTGACGAAAAAGGAAAATCACCGCTTTTGATACCTTTAAGTTATATACTTGAGTTGATTAATATGATATCCATATCTATACATATTATGTATATTATTATAATTAAATATTAATAATAAAAGAAATGTAATATTATCGGAAAAAATTATATCAACCTATTATAATACTAAAAGTAAAATGAATGACTTTATAAATAGTTAGGTACCTATATAAAAAAAAAACATTATCACACGGTGATATAGGTTGATAGACCATATTTTATGGTCAGGATCGTTTTTCGTATGTAATATTTGTTGAACTCAGATTTAAGTATTTAACAGATCTATAATAATTATTATCATACATAAGCTTGAATCAAATATAACAAAACCACTAGTTTTTTGTTAAAGGTACCAACACCAGAACAGGGTATAAATGGTATAATCCCGTAGACCGCATAATTAATATAATATAATACACCTTCGAATCCAGCAAAATACTATTGTAATAATGAACTGTAAAACCTACTTTCACGTTGTGCACTTGTACATATTCGTGTAGTATAAAGTGTATAAAAATTCAAATTATTGCATTGGTCTTAAATGAAACATTTTTTGGTCAACAACGGAAATCACCGTCGGTAAATTCGTTAACCGAAACCGAACGACCGCGAAACGCGATGACAGTGCGATCTATCGTCGGAGCCGGCCGCCACTCGGGGCGTTCGCGTTACACCGGCAGAGAGCGCAGTGAGTATGGCTGAGAGGAGCTCGCGTCATTGCGACGCTGATGCGAGGCCAACGACGACGGTACATGGCCGACAACCGTTGCCCTGGCGACGACGGTCAACCATCGCAACCGGCTGGTAGCGATCATGTCCGTCCGCCGAGTCGTCGTTCGAGGGTCTTAAACGACGGCACGTTCGATATGAATGATATTTCGAATGACCGAATAATAATAATTTTGTGGTCTAAGTTCACGCAGAGTTCTGGCTGATGTTTACAATACAGCTCCGTATTTGGAAGACTTCAGATTTTTATTTTTATCAAACGGTCAATTAAAATCAAGTGATTAAAGAAATTGTTTATGAGTTATCACTACAAAATAGTTTGTAATTTTTGGAAATTTTATCAAATTTTTTAAATATTTTAAGTTCAAATGCCTAGGTATGAAAGGAAATGCATTTTTCATAATTTTACATAGATAAAAGAAAAATTAAGTGGAATTAAAATTTAAAAAATTCGAATCATCGAGTATTTTTTTTATCGATATAAAAAGAAAATTTTTTTTAAAAAAATTCAAAAATGACTCATATCTATAAGACTTAAAAGGTGTCAAAATATTTTTTTAAATTAAACCATGTAAAAAAAATGTTATTATAAACATTTGGTAAAAATCTCAAATATTCGCAATAATTCGCGGTTTTGAATAACCATATAAAAAACAAAAAAATTGTTTTAAGGGAAATAGTTATTGTACAAGTATTTTGGAAGTAGTATTCATGTTTTTTTTAATTAAGGTTATAAAACTTATAAGAAAACTTCTATAGATTTTTAAATCTTTTTTTTCTGGTTAGAACCGGCAGTAGATGAGGATCTGTTTGCACTATACTACTTCTTTACTATCATCGTTTATTAGTGAATAACATTAAAACATTTAAACACAATACAAATGCAAATGAATATAATATAATATAGCTCAAGTAATTAACATCAGAAATTGTCTTCTGCTTTTCTTCACCTAATACTAATCAATATACCTATATGGATAAATATGATATCAGTCCCTTTATCGATCCTACTTCCGGCCCAGTGTCACACGCACCCACTAGAGATTTTTAAATCTTAGGTATACATTTTTTATGAATTTCTAAATACGAAATAATTATAATTTTCGAGTTTATAATAACTAATAAAATTATAATAAATTATAGAACTTTTTCAAAATTCTAATTTTAAAAGTTTATAAAAAGAATATTATGACTACCTATACATTTTTAATTAAGAAACGAACAACTTATTAAAAACACTGTATTACATTGCCAAACATTTTTACCAAATGATAAAAAAAAAAAATGTCTTATCGAAGTTTAAAAAAAAAATACAAAATCTTAATTAATTATAAAGCTATAATTAAGGGGATCGGTGGCGGTGACGACTGTCTTTGTCTAACACACGCGCAACATAAGAATTCAGAGGTGTTTTTTGGCAAACGTACCGATTGATAAAGTGAAGCGATAAGAATTCTGAAAACAGATTTGAATTCGTCGTCAAGTTTACTTGAGATCGGTCAGTCTACATTTTTGATTTTAGATTCTGAGTGAAACGACGAATGTTTTTTATTTTATTTTTATTTTTTTTTTATCGTTTCACTTAGAATCTAAAATCAAAAATGTAGACTGACCGATCTCAAGTAGACTTGACGATGAATTCAAATCTGTTTTCAGAATTCTTATCGCTTCACTTTATCAATTGGTACGTTTGCCAAAAAACACCTCTGAATTCTTATGTTGCGCGTGTGTTAGACAAAGACAATCGCCACCGCCACCGATCCCCTTAACTTTAAAAATGTCAAAATATTCTGAAAAATTATAATATGTATAAGAAATGACTGTAATTATTCGGTAAAAATTTAAAAAATTCTATGATTATTCATTTTAAACAAAAAATCGATTTTTTTTTTAAAATTATATTTGCATAAAAATTCAAATTTATTATTAATTTTATTTTTTATCTAATGTATAAACTATATCCAATTTGCTATCCAAAATCACTCTTAAAATTGAAAATCAATTGTTTTGATCATTTTTGTTATTATACAAAAAAAAATGCAAAAACAAACACAAATCAATACATTTGTAGCTTCACTCAGAATCTAAAATTAATGTATTTTATAACATCTGGTGGAAAAAATTGCGACTACCAGCTATATTATAATTATGGTATCGAAAAATGGGTGATAAGTTCACGTCGTTATTACAACCACCATATTTATTAGAAAATGAAAAATCAGTTGGTTTCGTGAACAATTAAAAAACACCCCTTTCTAGAACGCGTATTGAAGATTAACATAAATCTCTCTCCCCCTATAAATACGCAGTATAATGACAGTAACTATAAAAACGGCCATTACCACGTATGGTAACCAAGACGACGCAATGTATCGGTAAATATATTTAAAGGTTCCAAAAGACTCGTTAAAAACCAGTCGTTTCTAAATCTAAACTGTGGTTCCATGGGTACACGTGGACTATAACGTTAAAAAATTAAATCCTATAATATTCTTAATAGATTAATATAAAAGTATGTGGGAAGAAAATAATAGTATTCAAAATCGTTATGCGATGACTTAAGTTGAAATACGAAATTTCGTATAGTTTTTATTTAATTGTATTGTACCGTATCTTTATTCGTATATATATTTTAGATAATATATCCATTAATAAGAGTATAAGATGGCCACCAAATTAGTTCAAATTATTTTTGTTTATGTATTCCGAATAACCTTAAGTAAGCATACCTTTGTAAATAGGTATTTTTATTTTAATGTGAAACGTTTAACCTGTTTACGACGTTATTAAACAGTTGTGTTGCACAACAGGTCATCGAGAAAACATAACACATATATTTATATATCAAGATTATGTAGGTAGTTACAAATTACGTTACCACTATAAGTTTTAAAAATAATTAGCATACTAAAACCAAAAAGTCGAGACTCGTGATAAAGAGTGTAAAAGGCGTCAGTGCGAATGGATAACATATATAATAATTACATACACATATATGTACAATGTATATATAAACACATATTTAATATAAATGAGATTTATATATACTCGTATATTTATATATTATATGTTTATTATATATGCTCTATAAAATATTATAATGGATTCTGTAACTATCCTTTTCACGCCCACGAGACTACTATAAAATCACTCACAAACCGTTTTAACGATCATTATCGTAAATATTCATACTATAGTATACCTATACCGCCTATATCGTTGTGTGTACATTGTTATTTTGAAAAGACAATGTCATTCATACTATATAGGTTTATAAAAAATACACTAGTTACAAATTAGATTATTATATTATTCAAAAATAATTTTTTTATATAGGTAAAGTTATTTCAATTAAAATATTAAACAAAAACGTTGAGTATATCGACATAATTTATTTTAAATAGCAAAAACATATCTATAAATAATGTAGCTAAAATATAAATATAAATTCGGCTCAACTTAATAAAATACCTTTTTCAAAAGGGAACCAATTCGGTTACTCCCAGCTATAATACAATAATAAGTATATACAGTCGAACTTGGTTAACTAAATATTAGTTAGGTTAGGTTAAAAAAAAAATATCCGGGCAGGTAAAAAAAAATATTTGAGTTATCTAACAATACGAGTAGGTAGGTAATCCAAAAATAACATTTTAAATTAGGTATGTATTTTATTCAAAACAATACAATCTAGTATATACTTATTACCATATTATATTTATTATAATATTTATAATATGTATTTACTATTTATATACGAGTTAGTATGTATAATTTTAAAAATTAATAAACAAAAAACTTGAAACTTCGATTTATTCACAAAAATATTCAAGTTAAACAAGATTTTTTTTACATTATTTTAAAAAAAAATAATCGGTATCGGGGAAAAAGTTAGAGGTGCCTAACATTATGTCGCATTAATGATTTTGAGATAAAAAAAGTTCAAGTTAACCACGTTTTACCACCGTATTTATGTTTTAATAATCGTTTTTAATAAAATCGAACTTGGTAAAATATTATTTACAACCATTTAAAATTAAAATTTTACAAAATCATCATCATATAATAATTAATGGAGAAATAAATTACTAATAATAATATTATAAATCTATTTAATTATATAGAACATCAACAGACCAACAAAACGCGGCTTTCACTCATAATGTATTTCGTATGCCAAGATTTATTATTAAATACTATATATTTATTTAACAGATCCAGTACAATTATCTACTCAATTATGTACACTCAACGCCTATTGTAAATAACAAAGTAACTTTTTGGTTATTTTTATCTATTTAGATTCATGAACTTGGATTCAATTAATAAATAAACCAATTAGTATTTTAAAAACATATATTGTACATAACGCAAATGACTATATTTTATATACCTACCTACTTTTTGATATTCAATTTGTGTTGTAAGACTAACACAAAGATTTACCATCAAATATATTGCATATTATAGAATAATACATATTAACACATTACAACGACATTGATCTTATACAATATGCAGATTCTTAGTTCTTATTTATAGTCTATATTCTAGAGATGGCCAAACTTTTTTTTTATACAAAAATTTACTGAGAAATTCATTTTTCTTTGAAAATCTATAAAAAAAAAAGAAAAGTGCTTACAAGGCTGTAACTATTGATTATTTTAAACTGCGGACTCAGAGATTTTTTTAAGAGCTGACTTTTAAATATATTTTTATACATTCTAACAAAACAGAATCGATTTAGAGATCTTCTGCGATCGACTGTTTGGCCATCCCTGCTATATCCCTATTACACTCGAATCTCGTTTCAAGATTATATATTATACTTAAATATTTATAGTGATTATATTACCTGTCAAAAAACAACTCGATTGAATTCGAAAGTCCACTCCACAACTAAGTTAGTTAGGTTAGGTTAAGTAAGTTTTTTTCTTTAGTTTTGATTCATCCACCCGCTCACGGTGACGGTGTCTTCTTTAAATTTAGCTGTTTATCTAAAACGAAAAACAACAATGCACATGCACGTTACTAAGAATTCAATTTCATATACATTTTACACGCAAATAATACACACATGTGCATACCAATGTAATATTATAGTAGACACACAATACACAAAAACTAAAGCTTTTTAAATTTAGCATAATTTTGGCTTTATTTGTTTTTACTATCCAGGAGATTGACCAAAAAAGCAATAACGGGCAAAGCTCTCTAATATAATATTAGTCATTAAATATATTAAGTAAATTTAAATTATATATAAATAACTATTAATATTTAATATGTATATACTTTTTGGAAAAAAATTAAACATCCACTATTTCACAAGAACATCAAATTTTATTTATTAAATAGTTATTTTATGCATTCGTCTAATTACAAATGTGAAATGAATGAAAATAATACTATGAATTAAACACCGAATTATCGTTAATATTGATTCATATTTTGTGGAGACCATTTCAAGTGAATATACAAAATAGTAATTTTTGTCACATAATAATATAATAACTGAATAATTTAAATTGTTATTTCTAAAATCATATTATAAAATATAATTTAATTTAATTTTCTTATTGCGAGTGGAGTAAGTATCCAGAAAAGTTCCCTATTACTGTATTATAGTATAGGTACATACATTATATGTACATAATATATTGTATTAGATACATTGCATTAGTATGTGTTTATTATACTCATCATTAGGAGAACAAATAATATCGATTATATTTTCAATAATAAATTGTTTATATAATAATATTATGTTTATTATTTGGTTAAAAAAATATTATGCATTTAATACGGACTGATGTCAATGCGAAATATGTGAAAATAAGACTATATAATATATATAAGGTAGCGGTAATATTACATTGTTGTGAAATAATAAACATTCCAATATTTTTGCAGATAAATATTCTTCCCCGAAAGTTGACCCTAACTTCCACTTATGAGACAAAAGTTTGATAAAGTCTTATTTTAAATAAAAGTACCAATAAATAAATAATATTATATAAAATAGTCATACTTTAAGAAACTAAAAAATTCAACTTAGATCTGTTGACAGTAAAATATAAAATGTATAGGATTTTTCTTTTCGTTCTGCAGCTAAAACGCCTAAAACCCAATAGCGTATTAGCCTATATCGCTGGATGCAGATTCATTCAAACGTGGTTACAACAAATTTCTGAGTTATAAATATACAATTCTGTTTTTATTCTATTCTGTCCTAACATTTTATAACTTAAATATTTTTTTTTTTTTTACTTAACATTCCTAAACTTAAATAGAAGATTATTTTATTTCAATAATTTTTAGTTTATAAAAAAAACAATTTAAGAGATTTAAAATTTTTTTAAAAATGTCCCATATCAAAAAAATATAGGTGTACAATAAAATGCATAATAAAATCGTATTTATATTTTGTTTTATTATAGCATTAAACCAAATCATATTTATTTTAAATAGTTTCAATACTTTAAAAAATATTTATAAATTATCTATCTGCATAATTTGTATTTAATTGTTGTAAAATTTTTCTCCTTATAGAAAATATACTTATACATATCATATAATAAAATTAAACTCGAAGCAGCATTTTTATGAATTTCAATATATACGTGCTATGTTTCAATTCAATATATCTACATAACATTTATTTGATCATTCTGCATGAATTTGTGAAAATTTTAAAGAACAATAATACTTCACAATCATCTACAGCCTTATATCAAGAGTAGGTATAGATACAATATTATTCTACAACTATAATTTAAAATAACATTTTTAAACAAATCTACACAGTATATTAAGTTGAATATTAAAAATAGATAAAAAAAAATAATAGTTACTGCTAACAAGAAAATAGTAATAAGCTAAATGCGCATATAGAACATTATATTATATATAGATGTATGATTTTTGTCATAAATTATGTTTGTATACAATTAGGCATTTAAAAATCGTTTTATTTATCAAGTTCATCACATGTTGGTATGAATACGAAATGGGTTGTTTATTTTTCGTACTTACTACTCGATGTAATAATATTATATGATCCCCCATAAAAATTTGTTGCATGTATTAAGTACGTAAACATAATAAAACAATTAAACTCGCATTAAAATTCGGTGTACGCGTAATAAGTCACGCGCGAGTGGTTATATTTCAAAAAAAAAAAAAAACATTCAATCGGTATTATTGCCATACAATATAAGATAATAATTATGTCATTACTATATTTAATGTTTTTCGATTAAACTTAACTGTTAAGTTATACATAAATCATACCATACATAATAATTAAATAATATAACATATAATGTATAATTTATAGCGCAATACACGAGTGTACAAAAGTCGTATATAGATATTATTATGTTTACGGCCGTAAAATGGAAAATTAAAAACCAATTAAAAAAATTGTGTTAAAAAAAAAAATCAAAACTATAATATTATAATAACAACATAATAAATTACTTACCTATACACGAATGTATAATGTGAGATGAAAACTGGCGCTGCTGCGGTCAGTTGTGCTGCAAACGTCGCGTCGACAGAAATATGGTCGGTTGAAAATCAAATTCGGTTTTGTAGATGAGACAAACTTTACCGCGAATCGAGTACTGTACGAATGAATAATGATCTTTGCCATGCGCACCCACACAACAGTATATCCACGCAGGGTAGGTCCGCGATAAATCTGTGAATTTTCCCGACGCGCTCTCATGTTGCGGGCGTATCCCACAGACTGACCCCTCACCCCCCCGCCATTGGACACCCCCGGACAAACGATCCAATAACCACGCGCCGTCGACTGAATTTTATGGCCGCGCGGGAGGTCTCGTCCTCTGCAGTGTATCCTCCGTATAATAATATGTATACATATAACGTGCGGGTGGGTTGTCGGAGCGAAACGCGCTTTTGGAGATCCCCGAGAAAAGAAAAAAATACATATTACTTTTGGATAATTTTTTTTTCTTAAAAAAAACTTGTCAGCTATAATTTATTGTGAAAACGTCCAATGGATATAATAAGTAGGTATAAAAATATAAAATCCTTGGTTCGCCTTACCGTCGTATCCAAAAAAAAAAACAACAACAACGCAACAACAACAATATAAAATGCAACCTGACCGTGGCTAAAGTGTGTACAGTGTACAGCAATATATCTCGTATATAATAGGTATATATGGGTGATAAAAACGTATTTAATGCACTTATTATCTGTACCTATATGTAGATAATATTAAATTATTATTATTATTATTATTATGTGAACACTTTTGAAAAGGATACATTTATCGATTTTGTGTGATCATCGATGGAAATGATCTTTGAGTTTTTATTATTATTATTATTTTAACATTTCAAGTATTACGCATAATGTCATAATAATAATATATAGCCAAAACTGTTGATATGATCTATCTGCGGTAGTTAAAAACTTAAATAATATAAATATATATGTATGTAATAAAAACATCAAACGCATAATTCGGCAATGATTAGGAAGGTACACAAATATTGAATACTAACGATAATACAAATGAGGTTAGGTGTGCTACTAACCTTATGTGTTCTGCTATTTAAAATTAAAAGCTTAAATGATTGAATTTAATACAAATTTATTTACACATCAAATTTTGGAAAAATCAACGTTTTGTTCTCTTATTCAGAAAGAAGTAACAATTTGAAATTTTTTTGGGCTAATTTAAAATAAGTATTATTAAATTTAACTTCAAATTTTTATGGAATTGTATGTATTTCTATAAAAATAACATTCATTTTTCCTATAATTTTAGTTGTTCTGTTGTAATTCAAAAAATATTTTTCTTATAAAACTGAGAATTTTGATATTAGGTATATGAAAACTATTTTCTATACGCAATGACATTTTTAAATATTTGGATTGCTATTTATACCGCAGATTCTTTTACATTATTTTACGAATAGTCACTTTATTGACTCATACAAGTAATAATAAGTAATAACTAACAATAAATCAGGTGTCTATGTATTTTATATCTATATGAATATGATATAGTATTATAATAATTAATTATAGACAATATAGTAATAGCGTATACCAGATACCTACTATATGCAATGTTTTTGTAAGTACTATAATTAAATTTCAAAATATCTTAGAAATAGAAGCTAAAAAATCATTTGCTCTCAGAATTATTTTCCATAGCTATACGTATACACATATATTAATCGTTGAATTCAAATTTAAGACAACTATTACAATGACTTATTTAATGGTGAGATATAATCAAAACAACCCATGCACTTTTTTTATTCAATGATCATGTTTATAGAAATTTAATTTATCATGCAATATTCAATAGTTGTTATACACTGTTGGGTAACTAAAAAAAGTGGACTGAAATTTATTTTTAATGCACTCAAGTATTTTATTTTAATAATATTAATGGATAGCCGACAGTACAGTGTTCAGCAACGATGTCGAAGAGAGACTGGCTATTCAAAACCATATTGTCGAACAGATAGTCATATAGTAATAACGTTATCGCAGATCGCAACTTTTCGCGATTAGTATTATTAATACCAAGATATATTTACATACGTAACATACATTGTAAACTGCATTTATTCTTTATTTTTAGAAATAATGGAATGGTAATTTTTTTCTATTTTATTATATTATCTGCATTTTTTTTATGTAACATTATTAAGGTTTTTCTTATTTTTAATTGGTCTCTTTATTTGTAACGCATTATATTGTTAAGAATAAATATTTTAAAAAAGTATTATAACATGGCGTATAGTTTAATACAATCGTTCAATCAAATAATACAATCATAAAAAATATTATATACCTATGTGTTATGTGTTAACAAAACCACCGTATAAACGGTAGGTAGGTACATATTTTCTATGTTTTCTATGTTTTCTATTGGCACCAGTTTGTATTTAATATTGGCATCTTATGAATAATTATCTATAGTCATAAAAACATTTTTCCCGATGTTTATTGAAAAAAAAAAATGTATTTTGTAACAGATATTTTTGTATTATTTTTTGATATTTTTAAAAACCATTAATTTTAATTTTAAAAGTAATTTTTAATTTTTTTTGCTTATTTAAAAAAAATATATTTAGGTTATCGAAATATAACAAATTTGATGTGCAAAATAAAAACACCAAATATAAGTACCCTAGTACCCTACAAAGCTCAGTTTGTATCTTTTTTAAATTCTTAACAATAATATTACAAAAAATTATTTATTTATATTATTTGTATTGTACATTATACTATTACGTGTAAGTAGGTATACTATATTACATTTTTTTTTTTTTTTAATTTAAGGAATGATTTGTTTACAATCTATACTGCAAAATAAATAAATAGAATACGTACAATGAGTAAATATATATGAGAGAAGGAGTTAAGACTCAAGAGGCCTGGGTGAGTATAAGTCGATAAGTATATAACGGTAGTTACTTCAATGAATAAATTAATATTTAATAGTCATACAATAATTTTAAATATTGCATACATTATATAGTTGTGAATTTATTAAAAATATACATTCAGATGATATGAATTATTGTATAGCTACCTATTTTTTTAACACCCATAATTAATAGATAATATAATATTACCTATTATTTAATAGTTTTAATTTTAAACAATGTAATATTTTAAATGAATTGTTCAATGTGCTGTATAAGCACATTAGTATACAATATAAATAGTAAAATATATAATATTTTGTCTTAAAATAATGTATTGTTTAAGTTGGGAGTATTTTATATTATAATTTATTTGTATATATTTATATATAATGTATTTACAAATAATTTATTCTGAAAAAATATAGGTGTATACTATATATAGTATAATGTATAATATAATATAGTATATATAGTATAATGTCATATTAAACATATTTTAAAAGGTTTCAGACATGTATAATAAAAATCATAGAAATATGTAAGGTACCTACTTGAATTTTTTTTAAATTCATGAACTGCAAGTGTTCTCTCTATAAATATAAAAATATATATTAGGTATATATGTTATTTATAAATATATTAAACTTAATATTTAGAGCATTATTTGCCCAAAAACAACATTCTCTGTCGTAAATCCATAAAATAAGTCTAATAAAAATTCAGTCTACCCTTTCACATACCTAAGACCTCAATATACATTTCCTTATTGTTCGTCAACCCTTCCTTATTAGGTGTTTAAACACCATTTTAAACGGTCACAGCAGGTAACCCAAAACACTTTCACTATAAACTGTGTGATTTAACCGACATTTTTTTTCTTATTCAAACCAAAATATTGTTTTTTTCTCACTCTCGAATTGAACTATATTTTTTGTTCGATTATGTTCGTAAACCCAGAACCAAATCCGTATCAAATTCAATTTTATAATACAAACGAATTTTATTTATTTATGCAGTGTATGTGTAGGTAATGGGTATACAATAACATTATATTAAACCATTTAATAACAATAAATCTTAAATTCTTAAAACTAGATTTTTATAAATAAATATGTATTTGTGATTAAATTATTTGTAGCTTTTAATTTTTATTCTGTCAACTTTTTTTTAGAGCCATAATTGTCTTCTTAAAATAGCTGGAAAAACTAGTCTACCCAATCATGGTATATAAAATAAGTGTTGCTAGTGTTAAGATTTTAACATTTATAATGTTCCTATAAAATAAATTTTTTTTGTATAAATTATAAGTGTAGGTGAAAGAGAAATTTCTTTATTAGTATACATAGTTATACTATATGTATAATTAATAATTATATATATATATAGTTTATATTATATTAAATATAAACTATAAAATTTCTATTATTGTATTATGCATAGAGAAAATGTATTATCAATACACATCACAGACTATATAAGATATAACTATATTGTTATTCTCAAATTTATTATTTAATTTTGTATAGTTATAAATGTATAATTTATTTTTTCCCATTTAATCATTTGAACTTTATCTTGGCATACGCCATACATATACCTATGTGTAATATTTAGTTCACCCTCAACCTAGTATATTGTTTTATTTAGTTACTATAGTTACTAAGGTATATCTACGTGATAATACCATAGTTATTACTCATTAGTTATATTATTTTATAATTCATAATATAATAGTATAATACTATATAGGTAATGCATCATCTGATTGTAATGCTAACCTATGTATTATAGTTTTCGCTACACTATACGATGCACATTGTTCGCATTCGGATACACCAAACATAATATATAATAGGTTTATTTAAAATGGTATATTATATCGTTTATTTCATTTCCATACATACTGCGCGCCGAATAATAAAAGTCCGTTTTGATTTATGCGATCTGGACGCGTTCGGTAAGGGCCGCTCTCGCGCTGCCGCCACCACAAGAGTTATAAGTGTTATAACTTATAACTATTAAAACCATTTTCCCGAAGACTTCGCATTGGGCTCTTCGTTCTTACACTGCACAAATGCGCGCGCACCCCGAATAATTTTTAACAGCCTCTGCATGCCTCTCCGGTCTCCATTTTTTCTTTCTATTCTACGGCCGTCGCATAAATCACCCAAACGATCTTCGTCGGTTTTTAATAATAAAGAACTCTGTCGGGGGGGAAAATAATAATGGAAAAAAACATAAAATAGCCACGAAGATTTAAGAAATATTCGTCGAAAGCAAAATGTCCGCCAAACGCAATGGGTGCTATTTATATATGATTATATACCTACAGGCTGTGTCTATAGAACGTAATACACTAGCTTGTAGTTACATTATAATAATTTTTAAATTGTTTTAATTGCGTGGTTTTGTAGAGTTAAATAATACAAAATACTATACTAAGTAATTTTATAATCATAATAATAGAATCCTATAATTTTAAATGAAGGTAAAAACAAACACATATTATTATTTATTAGTTTATTACTAATGTGTCTACCATAATAAAAAACACTAATAAGTAATCGAATGATAGCTTAATTTTCTAAATTGTATAAGTATACCTAATCAAAATTTAATTTTAATGGTATTCATATATAGACGTACAACTAAGTAGACATTTTTGATTAAAATTATTAATGTAAAACTACATTTCCTTCTATATTTACGTACAAAATATTTGTATTAAACTAATTATACTTCCATAAATTAATCAATGTTTTTATGTTTGACTGCATAAATGATTTCGTGAAAT
Source organism: Aphis gossypii (assembly GCF_020184175.1). Lineage (NCBI taxonomy): Eukaryota > Metazoa > Arthropoda > Insecta > Hemiptera > Aphididae > Aphis > Aphis gossypii. The sequence continues at coordinate 52,116,597 of NC_065530.1, read as the reverse complement.
GTATTTATTTTATTTATTTTTAAATATTTTTTATAAATTTAATATAGTCTATAATTTTATAATAAAATGTAAATATTTTAATAATTTCTATATTAAAAATTTGTAACTTATAAAAACTATAAATGAAAATAAATATTCTGTGTGCTTGTATGAATATTTAATTTTTGTATTAAACTTAGAGATAATAATGATTGCATTACTAATAAACTAATAATTATAGGTAATAATTTATAAAAGTTAATATGCCTATATATTTAATAATTCAAATAATTAACATTAATTAGGTATATAATAATATGTACTATAAATCTACACACTACACACACATTATACACGACTATTTTACATATAGGTATTTTTGCCAAAGTTTAACTTAGACTTTATAATTCTACAAATGCCTGCATACAATCAGTTATAAATAACAAACGTATATGCCAGTATATATATTGTACCTACAAGAGTAGTATGACTTATCTAAAATTTATTTATAATACAACCACAGAGAACCTATAAATCATAATGAACTGTTTGAGTGAAACCTTAAAGTTAGTAAAACTAAACCTAAATCCTGAAAAATGATCAATGAATCATGACGGAACGGAGATGGTAAATGATGCCGAGTGATGACTTTAATGCCACAGCTAATTAAAGATTGAAACTTGACCAGGGCCATATTTATGCACGGACAAAATAGGCATTTGACCTGAACCCACGTGGCCAAGGGGCCCACCGATGACTATCACTAACTATGTAATATTATATACTTATATATTATTTTGTTGAAATAAAAATTTATTAATTTTAGTAAATCAGGCTCTGAACTTGACTACAAATTTAATTTCTTGTGAGTCACAAAAACGGTTTATTTAAGATCCAAAAATCGAATGGCATCGGAGAACGTTGTGAAACAATTTTAACACAGTTTGACGGATGAAACAATAATTTTCCAATATGATCAACCGACGGAAAATAACGCAGTTACCATATACTCGTAATAATATATTAATATGAAAGACAGTCATGCCTCGTCTATAGCTGCAATAATTTATATTAAAATTAAAATAATATCAACTCGTGAAAATAATTAACATTATAATATGTATTTCCTCTTGCCAGTGTTACCTACTTTTACGATTTAGCTTACCTTTTGTAAATTATAGTTAATCCAAATTAGTATTATTATTTATTCATACGCAAAACTGAAATTTTACAGAAAATAATTGTAGGCTAATATACAAAATGACAGTTGGCAATTATTATTTTACATAGTATAATAAGACAAATGTCTTGCATATACTTACAAATAGAGAACCTATATAATAAATCTAGGCTCTTTACTTACAAATATTCAGTATAATTCTTGTATCATAAAAATATTTAAATACATATATATCGGCATAGATCTTGTTACAGACTTTGTTCTTGAGTATTATTATTAATTTATATAGTACCTACATGGTAGCAGCTCAACAGCTTTATTTTTATCAAAATAAATATTTTTTTTTCGAATTCAATAACAGAAAACGTTTGGAATTTTATGTTCCCAGCACATGTGGGACGCGCCGCGCGGCGTGTTGCTATAAATCCGAAGAAATTTTCATGTTTTTACGACCTTCCAAAGGATTAGGTTTTCCTGAACCGTCTTGAGCTACAATACCCATTGTTTTGAAATGCCAATCCGTTTTTACGACCATCTATAGCAGTCGTTTTTATACGCATCGTGTGCTGCATATTATATATACGTCTTGGTACACTCATACGAGGGGTGCTTCTTAATATATATCATATACAAATACACGTATAATATAGTATATATCATTCTCTTCTTTTTTTATATTTTATAGTGAACGAAATCGTATATAAAATATCACCTCGCAAATTATAGAAAATATTTTCTTACAATAAAAATTGTGTGCTTACGTGTAATATACATTTATATGTTATGGTAAAAGTACAAATAGCGCTAAGACCTAGCATATACAAAATAGTTTGGTCAAACCCCAAATGATTTTTGTAGTTCAAACTTTTACAAACGAGATTCCATTTCAATTTCCATTTCAGCTTCAAATCACCAACTTCGATAAGCTGCATAAAATAGGAATGTTAAAAATTAATCTTTAAGGTTGTACCTATGAAGTTATAATTTTAATTACTTTTTGTCGATCCCATAATGCTTCAAATGAATCTAAAGCTGGCCTTAATCCAAAATAGTCACTTGATATTTATTTGGTGAATTATCTGCTTTGTAATAATCAATAACATATCGTACTTCTTTGCCACAACGATCTACTATATCTAATCATGTCTGTCAAAAGGTAGTTCATATCCCATTCAATTTAGTATTCTTGTTCTTGGAGAAAAATGTTTAGCTTTACCCCCAAAGATTTTGAGATTTGGATTCATACATTTACTTGATTGAAATGCTTTCCATTTTAATACACCTTACGCCAAGCAAGCTCATTATTGATGTTGTGTATTTTAATTATATAACATTCAAATCTTTTGGTCAAAAGTCATCATCTACCCTTTTTATAACATATTGCAATAACAATTTAATGACATTAATAACACGTAAAAACTTTTTTAATATCCTTTCATTTGTCTTGTCGGTTGTTTCTGTATCACAGACCGGCAAAGTTAATTATTATAGGTATGTAACAAGTTTTTATCAAAATCGTTGCTATATACATTTAATCTATTCTGTGCTATATATATTATGTAAGGAAAAAATATAAAGAATAAACATATATGTTCATATGATATATATATGATGTTATCATTCACTGGTGGAACTGTTAAAAATAATAAACTTTCTAGTTTCTTTTATAATAAGCTTTTTCGGTCATAAATAAAATAAAAAGTTTGATTTATTAACGAAATAAATCATACCTAGTAGACATTTTAGTATGAATATTGATCGTTGAAAAGAAGATTATATAATATTTATTTAAATAAAATAATCAATAAACCTATAAGTAAGTATTTTATTGAATATTTTTAATGTAAAAACGATATTTTTGATAAACGAATTGATTTAAAAATAAAAATAAATTACTACTTGTTATTATTAATTTCACACAATGTGTGTAGTGTGTATACTATAAATGTAATTGTATAATAATATAGTTTTCAAAGAGTGCATGGAGAAAATTATTAGACATAATTAAATATCATCGCTACGAATGCATAGTTTAATCCGAATTAAGCGAAAATCTACACTAAGTCGTATCCGAATTATCCATAGTATAAGCGATTGCAATTAGTAATTTTATTATTAATTATATTTTATAATATTTATTTACAGATCGAAATCGTGGTGAAAAATGTAACTCTTCATAGTTGTATATAGTAATAGAAGTATATTTTGTTCGATATTATAGTAAGTTTATTAGGCATCTATTATACATATACATATATAAATATCTATCCCATTTCATCAATCTTAAACTACTCTAGTGACAGGTCGGAATTTCGAGTCCAGTCGTAAACTTTAACGTCGTTTTATGTACACAAATACACAATATAATATGTATTCGACCCTCTAACCAAGAGGGTTTGTAAATACGTCCGATTTTTTGGAGAAGAGGAGAAGTAATCATACATAATTCACGAGATGTTATCACAAAGCCGTCGGACTCTTACGAGGGGGATATTTTCGAAGGAAAAAAAGGGGTTTTTATTACATTGGACCGTAGTTGTCACTGCGGACTCATAAAACGTGACCGCTCCCTTAATTCTAGAACGCGCCATCTTGTAATTAAACTCTTAACGACACATTAAATCGAAATAAGTTGATAATATAAAGTCGAGGCGTATATATTTATATATTATATACACCTCTACTAAAGGGATCTACGGATCGTAACTGCACTTTTCATTATGTGTACACAGTACACACAAACTTACGAACGAGAGAGTATAATATAATGCACAGCATACATATATATATATATATGGTATTTTAGTATCGCATTATACTCGTATATATTATGTACATGTATAATATATAAAACTCCTTAGATGTACATAAACCTGACGTATTCGAAACCCCAAGTTTTGTAAATGTGAATTTTTTTCATTGTGAAAATAAATTATTGGTAGTTGTTGTTTTCGAAGTGGGTACATAATATACATAGATTTTCCGTTCTAAAAAAATTAACTATTTAAGTATAAAGCGTATAAAACACTGTAATATATATTATTATAAACGTGTACATTACAAACTATATAAGACGTAGATTGTAGATATTATTGTATCAAATTGCTCGATGAACACCTCGTCAATATTCTGATATAACGGAACTGCGACGATCCGACGACGGTCGGCGCATATTTGTTGTCAGAATCGCAAAAAAAAATGTTACGCAACGAGAATGCGCGAAATACGACTGCAGTGATATAGGCTCGCAAATCTATGCAAACCGATCGTGGCCCGGTGCCTCAATACACGTGTCCGCAACTGTTTTTTTGAATATTATTATTTGTTGAAACGGATCCTTGATAGATCTGACCACTCTTTCTCCACGAATGGTGGAACTTTAGTATAAGTGATTTCAGGGGTGAAAAGGGTAGGATAAATAAATACCCCCGACCCATGAACATTTTTTCTATAACCATAAATAACTGGTAGGTAGGTACTTTTAATATTGAGGGATTGCTTTTAATGCGATTGGGAAGTGACAAATTTAATATAATATAACAATATGTATTTAAAAATGTTTGATTCGTTATACTTAGTTGACCTAAGTTAGATTATTTTTAGCGGAATGATAAATGTATTATTGCATTTACTTCATAATTATGTGTATAATTTTTTTATTTGTAATGGCTGTGATTACTCTGCACTCATCTTCTTTTGGAGCAATAAAAGTACTTAGATTAATTTTTTATTCTGAATAATTCGGGTTGGCACTGAAGAAATAATCAAATAAGTCCATACTGTCAAGAAATTTCAAGTTTTTCTTTTAATTCAATACCTACTCAAAAATAATTTAAATTAATTAATCAAAAAAATGTAGGTACACATTATTGTGTAAATAATAACCTGTGGTTTTTCTCTAATATTTTTAGTAATATAATAATTATAATGTAGATATATTACTTAAAAAATAAAAAAACTATAAGACTAAGTAAGTATAGGTATTAGGTAGGTAACCTACTTACCTAATCCTTGACAAATTTAATTTCATTAGGCTTAATAATCATTTACCTTCCTACATCCAGGCGTAGGTTACCTAAGTTATTAGAGTTTTAGTATTTTATTCATTACTTTAAACCGATATAAAAAGGTAGTTTTTTATTGACATATTGTAAAATAACTTAATAATATTAAAAAAAAAAAAAAAATACCTACAATTGATACATAAAAATACAAAATACATTTGTTATTCGACATCAACATAGTATAAAGAATTGGTAAATTACACGTATAAACTTTTAAGTTATTTTTGTGTTTTAACTTACCATATTTACCCAAAATACAGGATTATTATTTATTACTTTAACACCAGAAGTAAACAAATACTGGAGAGTGATTAGATATACTGATGTTAAAATTCAAAATCGGAATCAGAATAAAAGAATGATTATTTATTTCTTTGTTGGTTAAGTTCAGTTGGTTGCAATAAATTAATATTTCAAAATCGGTAATAAATGTAATTTATTAATGTTAACTGCTATTAATATAATTTTGTTGCAATATTTACTTACAGTAAATGATGTAATATTCCATGTAGTATAATCTGCTTAAGTGTACTGGTTTCCATAACCCTTCATCCCGGTTCCATGGTGTAATGGTTAGCACTCTGGACTTTGAATCCAGCGATCCGAGTTCAAATCTCGGTGGAACCTTCTGATTTTTTGCAATTTTTTCAATCATTTTTTTATATTTACTGTTTATTTTGGTTTAAATTTTAATTATTTTAGACATCCATAACAATAATTACAACATATTAATACTATATCTTAGAAAATTAAAAAATTTACATAATATACATTTTTTTTTTAAATACATAAAAACATACATAACAACAAAAGGTACAAAATGTGTATTACAGTATGATTTTGGTCAAATTAATAACTAAGATTTTTTGCTCTTCAAATAGCTTAAATATTTAAATACGCATTATCGATAAATTATAAGGTCACAGATGTACATTTAACGACGTTGAATTACACAATATCTTACACCCACATTGTTACTATACATTATTCAAGTATAATGTATAATATATATTTACATTCAAGATTGATTTAGACCAGCCTGAAACCAACACTTAATGAACGGCCGTATCAGGTCAGCTTCATCATACAATTTTTAAATATTAATTAAACATTTAAAAATAAAACTAAAATTTTAATTTTTGAATGTGATCCAAGATTCCAAAACGTTTGCCGACTTTCGATTTAGTCAATTTGACAATATTATAAGACCTGTTTTGGTTTTTATTTATCCATAATTCGGTATTTCGGTTTGCATATTAAACTTTATCTAGATCTGTAAAATATTATTAAAACAAGTATTTTTTTTTCTATAGGTACCTATAAGTTATACAGGGTGGGGAGTGAATCTGGTGATTTTAAAATAAATACGGAAAGCCCAGTAATTGATATATGCATTATGCGTACTACAACTATAAAATTATGTTCACCATAAATAGGCGTTTAGTCATCATGAAGCATTGACAGCAAAACAACGTTCCTCTAAAGCAGCGGTTCTCAACCTGGGGTAAGCTACCCCTTGGGGTACGCGAAAGAATTATTTTTCGTTTATTTATATTCTAAATTGATATTTTGGGTACGTAAAAAAGTGGTGAGAGAGGTCAAGGGGTACGTAAATGAAAAAAGGTTGAGAATCGCTGCTCTAAATTAACGGTTTGGTGCTCTTTATCTTCTTCAGAAATCATAGAGCAGTATTTTTTCAATAACGAACGTGAAACATCTTACAGATATCATTTATAAAAATTAAATAACAAATTAACACTTCTTTAATGCTTTTTTATATACTTTCAGGTTATATAAATATATTTGTTAAAAATATACTTATTTGGTTTTTATAGTTATTTTAAAATCACCCGATTCACTGCCCCACCCTGCACAAGTAATAAATATAATATTAATAATATTTGTTATAACTTATAACTACAATACTTGTATGTTATATAATATATTTAAAAAATAATATTATTATGTTTTATTTTTTATTTAATTATCACTAGTCATTGGTATATATTATATATGGTGTACCTATATATATTTATATTTTAAAAATGTGCAGGGCTGTGCCACAAACTTAAGTATTATGGAAATAAAATATTTAAAAAATAGATTACTTAATCCTAAATATTGTTCACATGATACTTCAACTAATGGGGAAAAGTTCAACAGAGTGCGCTGATATGACTAACTACAGTCTTTCAAACATAAAATCTAAAATTAACTATGTTACACCAGTTTTATTTCATTAAGATCACACCATTAAGAATAAAGTTTTAAAATATACAAAAAATGATAGGTCCCACCGAGATTTGAACTCGGATCGCTGGATTCAAAGTCCAGAGTGCTAACCGTTACACCATGGGACCGCGATGACTGATAATGAAAAACGTAATTATTTGTTACAAAATAAATAGGTAGGTTAAATTTAAAACATTATACATTACTGTTTAAGTAGTACCAATGTACGTACTATTGAATGTTACATTCTTACCTAATAAAAGGAGCGGGAATAACGACCATTTTTAAGGAGTTCAGTATAGGCAATTTTCTATGTAGGATATCTATGAGTGTATGACACGTCTTGGCTCTAGCGTCTGGAGTCTAGACTTTTTGGAGCTTAGACTTTAGATGTGTACAATGTGCATAGTAATTACTAAGTAAATATAACTAATGTTTTATTGGAAAATAAAATAATATAGAATTGTATATTAATATATACCTAGATTTAATAGATATATCAAAATTATCAATAAATGTAGGTAATTATCAATCATATACACAAAATTTTAATATTTATATTTTATACACCGCCATATATCATACGTTTTTTTTTTTATTAAAATAGGAAATTTATATTTGTTAATTGTTATATAGGTTATATTATTAGAAAAAAGATTGTGATAGGAAATCTTCAATCTGTGAATGTTCACAATAAAATGGTATGTTTTAATATATTTTATAATAAGAGCTAAAGATATTTGTAAATGGTTTATTGAAATAATCATGATATTTGTCCATGTTTTATTGGAATCTTTATGTAAATAAATATTTTTTCAAAAATATGGGTACCTATGTAAACGTAAAACCTTATTTTTTAATTTAGTAGACTACTTCAAAACACAGGAAAATCCCAACAATCAATAGTAACACTTTAATTAATTAACAATTTTTTAAAGTTTATGTTAAAAAGTGTTTATAAAAATAATAAGATATAAATATTAATCTACTTAGATTCTCAGAATCTGAAAAATATACCTTATAAACGTTAAACTATTATTGGAAATTACACAACGTCTACATAAAAATCAAACTCTGGTGGTCAATCAGACAATAAATACCATACATTATTTAATTAAGAATATGATTAATAATATGTTGAAAACATAATCATTATGCAATATACAAATTTTAACAAAATACATTTTGTTTAATACATTTTTGTACACACGCGACCAGTATTTACATATTCAAGTCTTTGAATGTGTAACCTGCACTGCGGTACTGTATTAGAAAGTTATGACCCATCTTTAAATAAATATTTATCAGATTTTATCTATTTTAAACAGATTAGTAAACGTACACGGTCTATGCAAATACAATAGTACTATAGTTAACCTACCTTTTCATTTTGAAACAAATAATCATGTTAACAGTTAGCGTTCATAGCGGTCCCATGGTGTAACGGTTAGCACTCTGGACTTTGAATCCAGCGATCCGAGTTCAAATCTCGGTGGGACCTATGATTTTTGTATACTATTAGACTTTCTACACAAGAGATGATTTTGGAAAGATATATTAATTGTTTTTAGTACAATACATTTTTTCCTACCAATGTTTTTTGCTAAATGATTACATGGTTTTTTTCCGTTTATTATACCATTACTTTTTTTGGTTTTTCCGTTATTTTACCATCGCTCCATAAATATTCTATCGATTGCTCTTAAAACTGTATATTATTATCTTATTGATTTGAAAGAACGCATTTTTTTTACATTAAATGGAAAAGGTTCCATTTTTTCGGTTGAAAATCACTAATCATAAGTGATGTCCACGTTGCTACTCGCTCGCTGCGCTGCGCTAGGACAAAAAAATCGAAAATATCACTCGACTTGTTGTGTAAAATCACCTTGGGTAGCAGAGCCGTGCCGTGGGAGAGCCTAGGGAGCATGCACCCCGGGGCCCGGGCGCATGGTTTAAACTGTTTAAAGAGGTGCTAAAAAATTTTTTTAGATTATTAGGGGGCTAATATTTTTAATTTTGCTCCGAGCGCTAAGCTCTGTTGGTAGGCAAGTGTAGAAAAGATACTAGAAGTCGAGTCATAAATAATTTTGAGTACTATACCAAATGTTTTTTTTGAAAACTTAAATTTGTGTTTTAATTATTATTCCCATCAATTTAAACATGCAATTAAAATTGCGTATTGTGCTCTGCAGTGTGTAAAGATTATTAATATAAATTTTTAATAGAAAAAAAATAAAAGTAATTTTTTAATAAAATGTTTTTCTCAAAACAAAGTTTCTTAATTTTCAATTATTTCATAAACATTTAAAATTGTCTGTGGGTATTTAATTTTTTGTATTTTAGATTAAACTAATCCATAGGGCATAGATTAAATAAAAAAGTTGTCATTTTAAACACTATTTTTCATCTAAGATACACATTAGTTAATAACTTATAAACAATAATTATCTAGTTAAGATGAAATAAGTATTAATTACCTACAGATAATCTCAACACTGGACAAGTAAACACAGTAAGTAATTAATACAACACTTAAGCAAAATGTGTTAAAAATAGAATAACGACACATAATTAAGATTTACCGATTTAAAAAATGCAAATTTCAATTAGAATTTAGAATGTTGTTAATTATTATTAAATACTTCATACTAATATATTAAAAACAATGAATTTAAAGTTTAAACTCGATGTACCATGGAAGAAGAACATATTAATAGAATATCGATGATAAAGATAAATAATAAATAATTCCAATTTCATATTCATACAATTTTGGTTAAAATGTCAACATTTAATTTTAAGTTATAATACTTAACTAATCAAATTTGGCAACGTTGTACATAATGGTTATGAATGTGTGATATTTAATATGATATTATTATACATATTAGAATATTTATTATAAATTATCTATAATTTAAGTCAACAACATAATTAAATATTAATCATAATTATTATTGACATTATTATTATTATATTTTTGTCATGATACGAAGACCATAATACTATATGTAATCTATATATAGACATATTATAGTGAGTGTTCTATTGAAAATCCTAATGAATTGATTCCTACAATATAATATATCATAATACTGGTAAGATGGTCTCTCTATATATACTATTTATAATTACTGCTGTAATTATATTTATCTTAAAATAGTCAGTCCTTTTTTTTTTTGCTGGTTAAATCGATGACGCCGTGGGGACCGCTTGCGCATTACTTCCACGAAAATTGTCAGCCCTATATATTTTAGTAAAATAATTATACTTGTACTATTATTATTGTACAATTATTATTATATATAAATTATACAATTGTTATTGTTAAAAATGTTGATGTTACTTCAGTTGCTCTTTAGCTATTACAGTTAGACTCACTAGATAAGACTTGCACTCTAGCTAAAAAAATTAAATACCTCAATACGTTGTGTGAAGCATTGTTTATATATTAAGTGTTATACTTTGCAAATTTTTTTTTTTTATTAATTCAATATTATACAGCTCACTTAATAGTTAATGCTCAATTTTATTATTACTAATTTCAGTGTTAATTAAAAATCTAAATTGGTCAGTTAAAATCATGAAATTGTGTTTGTTATTAGTCGTAGCAGTTCTTATGGGATTAGCATTATCGATAAAACTGAGAGTATGTGAAAGAGATGAATACGACTCAAAGGAAAAATGTGATGAAAACTGCGTTCCATTTCCGGAGGGCAATCAAAAATTTCCAGTTACATGTCAAGTATGGGCTGCACATAAATTCGGCAAAAAATATTTCTATTGTTGGAAATGTTTTGAAAACTGTACAATTTGTTGAGTGTGTTGACTCATAATATTAGTGTTATTTTTTTGTTTATATTTTAAATCAGTTTTTTTATGTTAAATAACAGCAAAATAAATAAAGTCACAGTAACATAAAACCTCAATATTATGCTTATTATGTTATACCTACCTAAATTAATAAATCTATTTTTACAATAAGTATAAATGATTTAAATTGGGTTAAAATATTTAAAAAATTGTTTTTTATGGATAATAATTTAGTTCTCTAAATTAACTGATATATAAAATAAAAATTTGTAACAAATACCTATTATGGAATGATACAAACATATTTTGTAACTTGTACCGTAGGTATACAGTATACTGTAATGATGTTAAAATTTGTTATAAACACTATAATAATATAAAATATAGATAAATGTTACACAAATTTAGAAATTATTTTTCTACTGCATAAATCACCATTAAGCCCAAAATAATTATATTTTTGTAAAATAATTACCTAACTATACGTGTACTATTACTCTTGTACAATTATTATTTTACATAGATAACCTTCTCTGACTGACCTTTCATTCCGATATTGTAATTTAGTTAATTATTATTGTAAAAAATTTTAATGTCACTTCAGTTGCTTTTCAGCGTTTACAGTAAGACCCACTCGATGAGAAGTTAGAAAACTAAATATCTCAAATACGTTGTGTGGAGCATTATTTATAAATTCATTGTTATACGTCGCAAAAATTGAAATTTTTATTATGTGTTTTAAATAATTCAATATTATACAGCTCACTTAATACTCAATATTAGTATAACCAATCTCAGTGATAATTATAATATAACTCGTCAGTTGAAATCATGAAATTGTGTTTGTTATTAGTTGTAGCAGTTCTTGTGGGATTAGCATCGTCGCAATCAAAAATATGTAAAAAAGATGAGTACGAATTAAGCGATACGTGTGAGGATCACTGCAAATTTAAGAAAGACAATGTCGAATCCGCTCAAGGTATATGTAGAGTATCGACTATACATAAGTTTGATTTTGGTGAAACGGCTACACAATATTTCCAATGTTGGAAATGTTTTTATGACCTGAGGAACATACCATCTATAGAGATGGTCTCTTATTAATCCATAATATTTGTGTTATTTTTTATTTATATTTTATAACGGGTTTTTTATGTTAAATAACTGCAAAATTTATAAAGTCATGCTTAGTGGCATTAAGTCTTAATATCAACACTTGTTAATAGATCTAATTTTTCGATGTGTTTAATTTATTTAAACTGGGTTTAAATATAGTTTGTTTTTTATGGAAAATAATTTAGTATTCTAAATTAACTGATATAATATAATATAAAAAAATTGTAACAAGTACTATGTAATAATACAAACATTTTTAATGTATTCTGTAATAATTTAAAGATTTATGACAAATACTATACCTAATTATGTAAAGATTTATAACAAACGCTGTAATGATATAAATAAATGTTATACAAATTTAGAAATTATTTTTTCTACTACTCGAGATGCATCACGCATCATCAGTCATCACAGTCAATCGGTAAAGATATACTTATATGAATTCGCCAACGGATAGACTATCACGTATAAGCAAAATAATGGTAAGATTAAATATTATATATTTTTTCACATATGCATTTGTGTGCTGTGAGTTTGTAACTGCTATTTATCGACAACTGCGCAGGCAAAAATAATGTTATATTATTCAATTTTAACTACACAAATTTATATACCTCACGCAATTCAACGGATGAAACTTTAGCTAGGCCACTCATTTTTCTATACCATCCTACAGTAGGTATTCACACAGATAATGATAGTATTAATATTATTAAATACGATCTACGTACAAACAAATTTATTTTCACAATTAAGTATACCTAATCAAGTAAATTCATATAATTTATTATAAATAGACCAGTATTCGTGTAATTATTATTAGTTTTAAGTATTTTAATTTTTAATTATATAAATAAATAATTAATGGTATTGTAATAATTATAATATATAATGTGTTAAAATATAATTGGTCAACATTATCTTCATAACTACGGCAGACACAAAAGAATATAAATAATCCAAACAAAAATAGGTATAGTAATAATAATATGCTGAAAACGTTATAACTTATAAATATGCACAAACTAACAAAATATCGTACAATAAAAAGTTTAGGGACCTCTGTATTATATTATATACAGCATTATGATGTGTATTGTACACCTACATCGATTATACTCCTCACTCAATAGTCAATATACATTCAGATGTCAGTTACTCCCGCAGTGGTACTTATTAACGTAGTACACTAGTAACTTACAGTTAAATAAAATATCAACTACATTCAATTTCTTTTAAATAGGTAGGTATACGCCTATTATAATATTATATTACTATTTACTTTACTTCTAATGTTAGTCACTTATCCTTTTTCAACGAAACAAATAATTACGTTTTCATCTTGCAAACATCGCGGTTCCATGGTGTAATGGTTAGCACTCTGGACTTTGAATCCAGCGATCCGAGTTCAAATCTCGGTGGAACCTACTAATTTTTTTCATTTTTTTTTCAATTTTTTTATAGGTAACTATGCAAAATATATTTAGTTTGATAACACATTATGAATATTTTATTTATTTTATAAGATTCTATTATAGTTACAATCATACAGATTAATAATAATATTAATATTAAATATAATCTGTATGACTATATTATGTATATTATATATAAAAACTAAATACCACTGATCGCTGTATTTCAAAAACTACATGACGTACGAACTTGAAATTTGGAATAGTGATTCCTCTAATACTTTAACCTAACCATGCAATAAGAAAGGATTTTAAAAAATGTTGCGTTTAAGTGGATCAATTAATAATACGGCGGCACGACGGCCCGCTAGTTTCTAGCTGCCTACCAGCATTCTATCCTTTTTGTCCGTCGAGAAGTTCATGGATAAAAATAATCTCACGCATTACACAACACACGTACACCAATATTCATATTACAATAAAAACCAAAAATGTATTTATATAAAATGGTGAGGCTGGGCAATTCAGCTAGTAATATAATAAAATAATTCATATGCGGAAAAGTTACATGTTTATGTATGTGAATATTATGCTCTAAGTTAAATTGAGGACTCATAATAATATTTTATATACATATATAGGTATACGTGATACGTTTGCCGTAAACAAAATAAAACTATAATATGCATACCTAATAAGTTAATAATTAATCCGGTATTCTGGTGAACAAATATAATATTATTATAAGTATTAACCATGGCGCACCAAAACCTTAAGGCTGTAGGTATGATAGTTAGATCATGACGTATACTGACATTTTTAAATTTAATTATTTAACTTAACAATCTTCGACCGTAATATAAACTTATAGAAGCGGCATACGGTAAGTATACTGATGCCAACATGGCAACATCGTGTACTGTATGAGTGTATGACGATATATTTGAGCAAATTAAATCATCGACCGACTATTATCAATTATCATAGACAATTCATAGTATAGATAGGCGATAGCCAACGCTATTGCAATCATTTGACACTTATTAAATTTAAATACCATAAAAATATTTTAACAGTTTTACGTTTTACTTAGGGTTTAGATTTTTTTTTAACTCGTGGGAAACAACTTTTTAAAATATTGATTTTTAAAATATTGTAAAAAATATTGACGTCGTTTTAATCGTTTTATTATTAAAGCGGAATTCGGGACAATATTATATTGTCTTAATATATTTTATAATTATCTTATTATTATAATTATTATATAATATACTTATTATCTTATTATATATTGTCTTTTTATAAAAAAGAAAAAACAATCAATGAATTATAAATAGATTAGGTATTTTTAATACAGAAAAATAATAATTAATACTATTGAATTTTTTCAGATTAGCTCATTTGTTCAAAAAATTTCTATTTTTCAAAAAAAATTATGATATATGCGTCCCGCTAAAAATCCAAGTGCAATGTGGGACAATAGAATATTAAAAATTGAAATGTCCTGCCAAATCGGAACGTTTCCCA
The DNA here is from genome assembly GCF_020184175.1 of Aphis gossypii. Classification (NCBI taxonomy): domain Eukaryota; kingdom Metazoa; phylum Arthropoda; class Insecta; order Hemiptera; family Aphididae; genus Aphis; species Aphis gossypii. Next base: position 52,101,265 of record NC_065530.1, on the reverse strand, counting down.
ACCATAGTTTTACTAATTACTACAGTAATATAGAATTGACATATTGTTTATTATTAATAGACGATATAGATACCTAGTATAATAAAATATAATATATGATTACAATAAATTAATGCACAATATAGCTGATATTGGCTATCCCGTTATTTCTATAAATAATTAAAAAATGAACAGCTTAGGTAAAAACTATTCTCACTTCTCTTATAGTTAATAATAAATTACTTAAGTATTTACTATTTAGCTACTAGAATTATTAGGCGAAATGTAATGATCAAACTATACATATAAATCTAATATATTTATAACAGGTAATATTTATAACTTCTAGGTCATAAAAATCACGAAATATTACAATATTACCATTAAAAGACTAAATATATTATCTTAAAAACAATACACAATTTTTAAAAATACGCAAATGAGCTGTAAAATATCTACCTCTAAAATAATTGGAATATTTAATCAAACCTCCGTAAAATCAGTGTTTTTCCAAAGCCCACTAATAATAATAGTATTAAAATTATTTTTTTTTTAATTTTCTTTAAAATTAAAAATTTGAGCAAAATGCCTCACATTGTACAAAAGCTATTATACAATGATCTATAATATGAAAATATGACCTTAAAATATAAAATATAAAATGTATATATAGCTAAAAATGCGTAAAAATGGAAAAAATTATAAATAGTAAATAAACTTAGTATATATTAATTATTACCAATGAACAAAATATTAGGTACCTAATAGTTTTATTAATTATTATTTATTTCGATTCACTTCATCCCAACTCTCAGAAAAATATTAATATAATTTAGTATGATACAAATCTGCTATTAATAACCCAGAGTCCGGTTATTACTTTTTTTTTTAAAACTATGTTAGGTACTTATCCATAATTATTATTATTTGTTTTATCACTGAACGACTAAACATGTGAGCTACATAATCGTTCCTGTACAAGTAGGTACATAATAAGGGGCGTCTATTAATTTTTTTAGGTATGGTTGAAGCTTTCAGTATTATAAAGATTAAAATATATTATGTACCTTGTACCTACGACCTAAGTCTTATAAATTGTTTACTGTTGAATGTTGACCAACGTATTACAATTTAATCGATGATGGTAATACTCATACTCTAATTAACTAGTAATTTTATTTTGAATTGCTGTTATTTATGACTTAGTAATAGATAAACGTAATTATACATTTTGTTGATTGAAAACATTTTTGATTAATTAAATTAAATGGCAATTAAAAAAAAATAATAATAAACCAGTGAAAAAATTAATTTGTTGAAGTGGTAAAACGGCGAAATGGGAATTAACCACTCTGACTGTATAAACTATAAATACCTAAACATAATATAATAATAAAACTACTTACCTACTTACAAGTGTTAGACGTCTCTTCTTACAACCAAATGCATCAGCTAGTATAGTAAAGTTGAATACTTAAATTTAGGTACCATATTGCACCAATGTTAATAATATAGTGATTTAATTATATTTACTAGTGTACATAAGTATTATACGTTTATATTGTGTACAATGTACCTACATTGTACATTTTAAATTAATATTTTACATTTTTACATTAATAAGTACATTGTAACAGTTTGCAGACAATGGAAATTAGAAAATGAAAACAAAAATTGAAATTGTAGAATAGATAGCCGATAGGTATACAATAAAAGAAAGAAGGTACCTACTGATATTAGTGGTTTTACCGTAAAATAGATGTAAAAATAGTATTTTAAATTTAAAGTAGATTGTAAATATTTGTAATGAATTAATGTAAAAATAGAGTTTAATAACATCAAACAACGTTAAATAACGTTATTTTCGTCTTCCGTTCATCGCGGTTCCATGGTGTAATGGTTAGCACTCTGGACTTTGAATCCAGCGATCCGAGTTCAAATCTCGGTGGAACCTATCATTTTTGCAATTTTTTTTTAAGTTTTTTTTTTTAAATTTTATAATCCATCCATCATAATATTACAATATTAAAAGAATGAAGATGATAAACTGCAATTTATTAGTAATTGTTAATAATTATGAGATAATACTATTATTTATTTATTGTTATATCGTTATTATAGACCAGGGGAGGTCTAATCGCGGCTCACCATATAGACTTTTACTGCTCGCATCGTATCGTTGCAAACAATTTTTTTAATATGAATTTATATATATAATAATATGACCTTTTTTTTTTACATTTTGGCTCTTCCATATTTATTAATACATTTGGTGGCTCGCGAGTCTCTCCTCGCTGGCCAACCCTGTTATAGACTATACAGTATACAGAATACCGCATCAGTTAACAAATTATCTGATACCACGTACCTATAGTCTAACCATTTCCGTCCGAAGATCACTTATTATACACACAACACTGCGGACACTACATTCATTCCGAAAATAATTTATTACGAGCATTATGCGTGAATCATAAAACGGATATAGCCAACAATTGGAAATAATAATATGTGAAGACTTTGCGCCTATAATAAACGCGGGAGTATAATATTATACAGAATCCCGATTATTATAGGTGTACCTATACAATATAACACATTAAAATAAAATATAATAGTGACTTAGTATAACGTTCCCTAAAATACCGTTTTATTATCTTATAATCGGCAGACAACGTCGTTCCTATATAAAAGCCAAAGGTATAGTGTGCCTAATATCCGCCTGTACTCTATGTATATATAGGTAGGTATCTAATATTATGCAGTCATGAGCGTCTCAAAATAGTCAGATTTAACATTTTTTTTATTGGCGAATTTTATGCTCGTAACAACAATATAATATATTATGTCTCTATATTGTTACAGGTTTTCCCTTACTTCCTCCCTCTATACCAATATATATTAGCCCAAAGGTAAATTTATTTTCGATCCCACACTCACTATACTCAGTATTCATCTCTCGGCACTCGTCGGCAGGATACCGTCATCAAGATGATCGAACGATGTCATCGACTACGACCGCGACGCGTGGAGTGTAATTTAATACGTTATAATATTATAGCCTATAGGTTTATTTTCTCCAAGCAATTATTAGCTTGTAATAACCACGGTTTAAGTTTAAGATATCGTCTATCTTTAACCGTGGTAATAACTCATCAAATCATAAGGTAGTCGATGACCAATAATATTGAAACAAGCAATTACTCAACGTAATATTTATGAACGCTAATCATATAACAGAGGTATCATGATGATTGATGACTATAGTTTTACGAAGCGGAAATAATAATTATAGAAACCGACAAGTAGAGTTTTTATCGTTCGCGGTAAAAATTTCGGACAACGAAAATTGGTTGTGTCACCTGTCCGACTTTTGTGGGAACTTCATTACCGATGCTCAAGGTGAGTAGTTTTTTTTAGAAAATATACTTACGCTATATTATAAACATTTTAATATTAACTAAAATTGTTTTATTATTGTAATTTGTTGTAAGTTACAACTATATTTATTGGTATAAAACTATTATGTACTTTATAAAATATGTATTATGTTACCATAACCATTAATATATTATACAATATGGCAAAAATACCACATAATCACAATGGTATATTGTTATACTGGTATAGTGGTATAGGTACAATACTTAGGTGCAATACAATTCTTATATACTTGTTACTTATATCTATTTATTATGCATCTTTAGATGTTAATTATGTCAAACATATTTTAAATAATTAGTCTAATGCCTGTAGTAGACTGTTGATAAGAGACTATACATTTTCGGGGTAAAATTGTATTATATTTTACAATAAACACAATTTTTTTCATTAAATTTTGTACTTAAAAGTCTAATTATTAGCCCCTCAATTAAATAAGCAAAAATAAAAAACTTCGACTATAGTAGATGAAGTTTAGTTAATAATGCATGTATAATACAAATAAAACTAATTCAATAAAGTTAAATTATAGTATTATTTACTGTAATCGTATGTAACTCGACGTTCATATCAAATGGGATTACAATTATTATCAAATAAAAAGGAAAAAACCATAATATTGTATTTTGCATATAATGTTTGTAAAATCAATACACTAGATGGCGCTACAGTATTAATATCGATAAAAACATTCGAGAAATTTGAAAAGCAGATTATTATTTGTTTATGTGTAATACACTAATATGGTAATTCTAACCCATTGGCCATTATCCATTCAATGCATATTTAAATGCTTAATGTGTACATTTAATTTTGAATAGGTTTGTAAAAATAAGTGGATATATTAAACAAAGTGCTTTATATTTCAATATGTTCGAATTGAACTCGCATATTACAATTTAAAAAATTCTTTACAATTTCAATTTTAACAGCTTGAATATTTAACAAAATAACAATATTTAAATTTTGAATAATGTGGTAAAATTATTATTTATAACTTGCTTAAATAATGTTTTATATATTTTGTAAATTACTTTGATTAAATGTGTAATAATTTATTAGTGAATTTTACTTTTTACATAATACTAATTTATACAATTAAGGGCCGTTTATACAGTGTTGGGTTAAGTGTTAATTAAGACTAACCGGTAAAATTCTATCGGTTAACACATAACTACATAAGAAATTCTGCTGGTTAGCGTTATCAGACACTAACTGGACATTGTAAGAACGATCCCTAATAGATATAAATAATAGGTGCCATAGATATTTATATACCTAAAGATTTTAGTCTTTTTCTTATAGTTTGTAATTAATTTATTATATATTAATCATAGAGACTTAAAACTTATTTCCATTAAATATCTATTATTATTATTATTTTATTTACTCGTGTGCAATGTATATTGTACAAGTATATGTATTAATATATTTTTTTTTTAAAAATATGACTTTATTTTGGAATATTACCTTCTATACAGAGGTTTACAATAAGTAATAATTATGGTAAAGAATGAAAAAAGCTATGAACTAATGATAACATGGAAGGAAATCTCACATTAGAGACACCTAGTGGCTTTATATTAACATACCTATTAATATATTAAGATTTCAAATGTGTATACCTACTGTATTACACATAGAATTTTGACCAAAACTAAAACCTTTGCATAGTAATTATGCAATTATAACAATTTATATATAATTAGCTAATTTTAAATCGATCAGTAAAGAAACTATAATAATTATTATTGCTAGATAATATTCTGTAATATAATATCTTGTAACCCCGGGCCGGTCCCGTGTTCTGTGACGGACTCGGAGTTCAGACCGGTCCCGTGTTGTGTTCTGTGCTAATGCGATTCGTGGAAAAAATAATAATAGTAATAATACCTAATATTATGCTATCCACCGCCGATCAATACTAAAGTACGTAGAAAATCTTGCCTATTAATAGAAAATATACCTAGAAAAACGTAACCAACAATTTATACGAAACGTTTCTCAAGTGTTGTTTTTTCATTATTGCAACGAAAATTTCACGAATTGTCGCAGGATAGCACACACACCAAACTATCACTGATCTTGGTATTATCTTTTCTAAATATTATAAATTCTCGTAATTGTTTTTATACTTTTATACAGATATATTTCTTGAAAACTATAAATAATTAGCCGTTTTAATACAAACAGTTTAAAAATATACATATATACTCTATAGTTTTAATAAATAATTTTAGATTCTGAGCTGAGCGTTGAATGTATTGATTTTAAAATTTGGTTTTTGTATAATATTATGTATACTTGGCTAATAATATGAATGATGGTTTCGGATAGAAGATTAGATCTAGATGCGGTTCTTAAGTTTGGTCAAAATTGAAAATTCCTAATAATTTTCAAAACAATCAAAAAACATTGAGTAATTTTTGCGTAAAACTATTTTTTGATAAAATTTATTTTATTATTTTGATTAGGTAGGTATTTAAAACAAATTACCTTATAGATACTTCAAATTTTCAACTTATGTATGTACCTATTATATATTGCATACTTTTAATAATATTTTAATTATTTCTGAGATATTTATAGACATTTTAAGTTATCGATACTTTTTTTTTTTTATATAAATATCGATAAAATAATGATGTTTATAGACAAAAATATTTAAAATGTATTACAAAGTTTCTTGTAAATAGTTGACTTTGAAAGTCAAAAAATCTAAAAATATTTTAGTACAATAATTGTTTTCCATTGATACCTACTCTTAAACCGATGATCAACTTTATTTGTTTATAATTCAATAATATTATCCTTGAGTATCTAAATAATAACCTAACCTATGTCATTACTCATTAACATTATAGTTTATTTATAATATATCATATTTACATATAGCTATATAACTATATTAATCAATATGTTTAATTGTAATTTGAAAAAGCTCCATCGAATATCGATAAGTATTATATCAACATCGTTTAGTATAAACATACTTTCAATAAAAATATGTAGACATAAAATGTAAAAATTCAAGTAAAAACATAACATATTATAAAGTCATTGGGACGACTTTTAATGACAAGGTTCACTCAACTCGCATAGTGTAATGCTGAGAATTAACATTTTAATAATGCCGTTTAAATTATGATAGCTTTGAAATATTAGAAAATATTATACGAGCGAATTAGCGAATTATATAAATCCGATGTTTAGTTATGATTTCTTTTTGTAAATTATCTTGCATTATGTACGCTCAAAATTTTTAAAGCACATCCTTATTGCCCGTAATCTGTATCTACTGACTTCAAAATCTCAATAATTAAAGACTACATATAAAATCTCATGATCAATTGCTTTTGCCAATTTAGCAATGCAAAAAGCGCGAAATACTTTAAACTCAGTGATTAGCCTACTATCCGGCGACTCGAGCGTGGACGTCCTCATGATGCCCTTTTTTTTCCGGGTTGAATCGACAACCGGGAGGGGACCGCTTGCGCATTACTTCCTCAACCCTCATGATGCCCTGTTTCAACACCAATAACACTATTTCTACATAATTTATTTTTATTTTTTCTATCTTATTTTCCCATTATATATTTATCAATGTAAACCCTTGTTATTTGTTGTAAATAATTTATTAATAATAAATTATGCATTATTAATTGTTAAACTGCTAAAAATGTAAATTAATATTATCAATAAGTTAGATGACCTTGTCAGGAACACTTTATAATTAAAAAAAAAAATACTTTATTACAGTTTCCCCAATTAAAACGTGGCATACGTGACACGTGACCATAACGTCGTCCTCCATACAATATTACATCATAGAAGTATTCTGTTTCCCGATTTTCGTGTTTTTTTTTCCAGTAGACATCCGCGTTCTTCCAACATGATAATAAACTGAGTGTAGGGTGATGACGACACGCCTCGGCCTTAGCAAAATAACGTTCTACCGACCAATTATCATAGTCACGACGGAATACCCAGGGGGATATTGAAACAATAAATGGCTGACTTTTCCAATTTACAGCCCCTTTGGTCATCTTTACCGTAATATAGTTATATTGATTTTTGATCATTTTATGTGATCAATACTGTATTAATGCATTATGCAGCGTTTAGAGAATAAAAAACAAATTGTCAATAATAATGATATTATTGTAAATAAGTAAATAATTTATTTTATAAAGACTAGTGACTACAATAGTATGAATATCAAATATAATTTGCTATACACAAACTTTGTAAAAATGCAAGTATCCAAAACAATCAATTAATAAGAAATTAGGTAACGTTAAACATTTAATTCAAAATAGCTTGTGAACTTATTTTGACGATGATCGCGTTTATTGTTTTAGAAGTTTATCTATACACTGTGTATATTATTTTACTCGCGTCCGGCCTCGTTATTGTCAGTTAATTCGAGCCAATTTAACATTTTACTGCTGTTTAAATTAAATTAAATAAAAAACAGTCTTCTGCCGTTGTTATTCATAAGTACATGTTGTGTTATGATTTTTAAGTTCTCAAAAGGTCCTTTGGCATATTATGTGTGTGAATAATTTCCTAAATTGACCGTTACTCCTAATGACTGATACGTTAAAATTTGTATATTTTTCTTTAGTTAGTCAGTGAGACTATCTCCGATTAATCGCGTATCGATTAACACGTCATTGTAAGCAATCTTGTCTGAAGTAAGTTTTTAATTTTATTTATTTACTTAGTACTGAGCAGTAAGTGCACTATGAAAGATTAATATATTTTATAAGGAACTTTAACTATTACTTAGAATGCGATTTCTTCAGACAAGCTTGTGCTTAATAACGAATTAATTGCTATAATTATATTATTACACGTATATTTATTATTAGTAAGGTATTAGATAAACGTTAAAACTGAATTACTTTCTGAAATTATGTATTTATATAATACCTATGTTCTATACATTGTACATTTACAATAATCAATACATTTGTGACATACTGACATTCTGCACTCTGCAGTTGTAATTAAGTGTATAAATATTAATAATTTATTCATATTACATAATGTGTAACCGAACCTATAATGTTATTTATTATAAATTAACAAAAAAGATAAAAGAACTTGTCTAACAACATAAAATTTAAAATTTGAAACCATAAATCTGAGCTATTTAAAAACAATTACCAGTCCTTAAATTCTCGAGATCGATCCTTACAAATAACCACTAAAAATATTCTAAAAATAAAAGATCAACCTTTATTCTATTTAAAGAAAGCGTTACTCTTGTCATTTCGAACTTTGAAAAAACCAATATTTTTGGGAGACCTATATGAAATATTTATACTTCATCACAATACAACTTCTGATATAAGTCATCTAAATAAAATTACACATTTTTCAATATGTGTATGTAATATGTTTTTCGTATCTATACATCTTCCAACGAAATAAAAAAAAGTCACCTGGACATGATCAAATAATAACCAATATAAGGTACGTAATACAATAAACCAAAAAACAACTTTCCTCATACAGACCAATAAATCTCCAATATTAGGGAAATTATTTGAAAAAATTATGTTAAAATGAATCAGACCCACTCTTACTACCAAACCGATACAAAGATTCAAGATAGTATGCCTATTAAAAATAAAATAGAAGACCTGACTCGTATACTTGCTGTATATATTATGTACAAAATATATTATGTTTAAGTGTAGTGAAAATTATAATTTTTTTTTTTTAGTAGTTCATTACATAGGTTATATATGTGCTCTAGAATATCAATCATTAGAATTTATAAAAATATTTATAATACCTATAGTCTATACTGATTCCTTTTTAAAAAAGTGTGGTTGAATTTACGACCATCACATGGGCATTGATAAAAATATATAATATATTAAGTATATTTAATCAATGACATGGGTACCTCCGAACTTTGAGTGGGTATACGCTATTTATTTTCAAACCACTGACCGTGTAATAATTTTGATCCGTGGTTTGTGGGCTTGTGGCGAATTGAAAGTTGATTTCAGTAAACATATACACAGTATACACACTCAGAAAATATTATACCTATAAATGTAGACATAATACTTATAATTAATACGAAGTATACATAATATTATATGTATATTGTATATATACGAGACATATAATGGCCAAATGGCAAATACTATAATTTGGAAAGGATATCATTGGGCGAGTTATGTTATCAATGGCCAAAATTAGGTAATGATATGGGAAAGTGTTATTAAAAAACACATGGGTATTGTACTAGAATTTCTGTCTATTATTAGACAATGATGTAAATTTCCAAAATTGGTGATCATAGATGACAAAAATTATAGCATATTGTTAACTCATGCAAAATTTTAATAAAAACAGTATACAAGCTGAAGCGTTATGTTATATTTTTAGATTCTTAATAGACCAATAAATGTATCTATTTTTTATTTTTTTTTTGGTGCATTAAAAATCTAGTATTAAAACTAAGGAACACTAAAATCAATATTCTGCGATTAATGTTTCGTTGTTGGTTATAAACTTACATGTTATACTTAATATTTCTAAATATATATATATTGGGGTATATAGGTATTAAATAGTGTATAATTTCGCTATTTGATCTTAAGCTTGTATTTATTTTACATCGGTTATAATTATTACGACTTACGAACGTCGTGTTTCATTGACTTGATTCTGCACGTATTTGTATATGGTTTACAACGTACTATGTATAGTCTAAATCACCCACACAATGACCCTGGCCATTAAAAAGTTGAGATTTTCGATTTTGGTATTTTTCAACGTGGTATAATATCCCAATGAGGCGTAACGCTAGATTAATATTGTTTTGCTATTAATATTTATGATTTTCGATCTATTAAAAAATAATATGTACTATTTAATTATTCATGCTGTATACAGCTGTATAGCTGTGATAGATTTCTCAGTGGCAAACCAAAAGATGACAGATAATATCATCAAATTCATAATTTCTCTATACGTAACGTGTGTGTGTGTGTGTGTGGTGTGTGTGTGTGTGTGTGTGAAAGAGAGTGTTTTTAAGGAGTATCATGATAGTAAAGAAAATAAACACAATTCGTTTTCGAATAAATAAATATATATTATAGTATTATAAAAATCGCATAATTAAATACTTTTGTTAGTGTTTAAAATAAATAGAATTGTAATTTTATAATATTTAACACCCAGTGTTTGTCAATGAATAATTGATCTTGTATCCCTTTTCCACGTCTTCGTTAGGATTCGAGTAATCGTCGCTGACAAAAGCCACGTATAGGGGTCCTTGAGTCTTGACTGAAATTCATAAAAAAAAAAAAAAATTGAAAAAAAATTTTAAAACATTCTTTTTGTAAAAACGTTTGTAGATGAAATAATATACATAAATATATGTATATCAAGCATTACGGCCGATGGGGGAGACGTTTACATCAGGTCGTATGGCGTATACCTATGTGAGATTCGACGATTGAATTTAAGATAGGAAAAAAAATGTTTCGGTCACGGTTACCTGTGCTGTCATCGATGTTTTCCAGCGATCTGTCACAATATTTTGACGCAAATCGCGAGCTCGAATAAAGGCCGTCCGGTATGAGCAGGTAATCGTTGTGCACGCCGCGTCCGAATGGCTGTTTCCTGCTGCGCCCGCTCGGCGTTACATCGATTGACCCGTCATTCGACGCTGGAGTGGTTCTGCCAGTCGTTGTACTGGTTCCGACGGTGGTCGTTTCAGAGGTTCCCGTGGTCGTTTTAGAGGTTTCCACGGACGCCTGTGTGGTCTTATCCGTCGCCATCGGCGTCTGTGTCGTCGACTGTGCCGTCGACTGTTCGGACTCGCCGGCCGTATCACAGTCCCGGTCCGTGGAACCGGTCAGTTTCTGGTTGTATGCTATTTGGAATTTCACCGCCTCGTATCTAAAGGATTGGGCATTTTCGGTCGAAATATATTAAACATTTATTATTTTAGTAGTATAAATTGGTAGGCATGTGCTTACATCGAAAATATTAAAATTTTATTAGAAAAAACGAACAAATATAATTGTACCCCATTAATTTATTATAAATATAAAAATACCTACATGCATATTTTGTGTTGTTACTGCAATTATAGATTTTTGTTAATGTTTATAACATTTAATATTGAATATTATGTACTTTGGTCTTATGTTTAATGTTTATTCAGTACGAAATTACTACGAATTAATGTTTTCTAAGGCGGTAATAACTATTTTGATGTATTTCTCAATACACAAATACAAATATTGTGTTTTTTCGATCGTTTAGTTTTTGCAGACTCGACATGTCTAGACGTCTGTAATTCGTAGTATGGCGAATGACCTAAATATGATTAATAGATTGAAATTTAGCGAAACGAGGGTAGAGGGCTGAGGTATGTTTGATTCTTTAAACTTGTTCATTTTCTGAACAAAACCGGAAACACGCATTTGATAATTTTTAAAAGTATTAAACTATTCTCGAACGTTAGGAGTAAATAATTATTGTTAACAACAAGAAAGTGTGATGGTGTACATATTTTTTTCAACAAATGATTTTAGTTTAATCATACACCTATTTAATTAAGCACAGTCATATGGTTTTGTTTTCAAAGTGTTGCTGTCTGTTATTCAATGACTTACTTAATTCCACATGTGTCTTGGTTCCTTCTAAAGCATGTCGCATAATTTAAATTTCCCAAATAGTGTCCCATCCCTTTGTTGTAGTTGAAGCTTTCGAATGAACCTTGTTTGTCAGTGAAGTATTGTAAACAACCTTCCGGTGCTAAATAAAAGTGAACAAATAATAAATTGATGATTTCTCCGACGAAGTGGTGAAAATAGAGTGATATCTTTGTAAATATATTATATTATTGTGTTTTTTGTACATATTTAATTAACTGCAGATTAAGCGCTTTCTCTATCTATTTACCTAGGCTGTACTTGGATCTGGTGGCGTCTCTCTCCTCTTCTTCCCAATCCCAGACTTGGCGTGCGATGTCTTTAATCTTCCACCAGTTGGTCGATGTCGTTTGACATTCTAATTGCGAGATTTTTAGTTTCCAATACGGTTCTGGGTCAGTGTAGTCTTCATCTCTTGTAGTCAACCGGAATCTTAACGTCAACTGTTGCTTATTGTTATTATTTTTCGAGTCAGACTGATGGTTTACCGGCACGTACACTGCAATACAAAATAATATATACGTTACAAACCAAGAATATCGATAACCATTTAAGTGTATATTAAAATGTTATAATTATAAATAATAAGCTATTGAATGGAAAATTAATTTTTTTTCTCATAATTTTACCGTGTTGACCGGAATTTTCACCGCACAAAACGGGTACGTTTATTTTGGTGTCATCATTCGAAATTAATGTAAACTCGTCACGTTCACATGTGTACGCTGATTCTGATGTCTCTTTGGTCGGTTGGCCGAGTGAAAACCTCTCGAAATCGATTCTAAAAGAAATTTTTTATGTATAATTAACATAAATGTTAAGCTAAAAAAGTGTTTTTGAAAAAAGCCGACGTAGGTATAAATTATGATTATTTGTTCCAACGTAGTACCGTACCTTATCTGGCATACATTTCGTCTAACGTTGATCTTATACGAGCAAACGTCTTGGAATTTCTCTGGGTTTTGGAAGTATGTCGTGCTTGCACTCGAAAATCCACCACACGAATTAGGCGTAACTTTAAAATAAATAAAATGATGCGGAATTAATAAGCCATCGAAAATAAGTTTGGTTTGTTAGTAAAAGCTGTATAAATACCTAAATTATTATAATATTGAAAAATGCTGAATATAATATAAAGCAATATATTCAAGATTAAATACTTTTATATACATTTGATCATACTTATTGAAAGTATGGAAAGTTCAATATTATAAAACTCATTATTTAATATTTTTATAATATTTTTATTATTTAAAATAGTTTTATTGAATTGTTATCATTTTTAAATGCAGTTTTTTAGTGTTAATTATATGAAATTCATAAATTCTATTTCTATTGTGTGTTCCAACTGTGTATTGGACCAATTTTTTGTATATACATTGTATTTATATATATATATACTTATACCTATGTATATATATTATATGAGAATAGAGTGCTATACATTTATAATTTTTTTGCAAGTTTATAACGAGACAATTAGCATTATATACGTTTGTTTTCGAAGAATGGTAAATTTGCACAGTTCAAGTTAAAAAATTTGAAATATGCTGCATGATATTTTACCAGGTGACTTTTTTTTTTTTATAAAATTGATATTCAAACGATTACAATTTTTTATTGTGTTATTGTTATATTTTGTATTTTCAAGTAAATATTAAAATAAAATGGTTAAATACCAAGCTCACTAGACCAAACAAACTCACTCAGTCACTCGAATATATTATATCCTAGGCGCCTACGCATCGTTTCATCTTTACATTATATCTTTGTTTTTCATGTAAAAAACGTTTTAGATTATTTGAAAAGTATTTAAATTATAACTCGTACAATTAATACGACCGAACTCACGGACGAACGCTGCAGCTAGCGAAAATAAACACAAATAATTCGAACCAATACAGACTGATACATACATAATACGTTATTATAATATTGACAAACATCTAACCTAACTTAATTATATAATCAATGTTATTACTATAATATTATATATATTATATCATCGTTACTTGAACAGCAAGAATCGAACGGGAAACACCTGCCCACTGATTTTCCGTTAACTTCCGAGCACTCGCTTTGGCCCATACAAACTCCTGGTCGGCCGTTCATCCCGACGCATGAACGTTTGGCTCCTTCTAGCATATTCCATCCTGAAACAACAACGATCGGAACGGTTGTTTTAGTTCGGACGAAAACGAAAAATAAAAATTAATCGTTCAAACGATCGATCACCGCGATGTATTATAATACGTATATGTAATACATAAAAACATAATAACTTCAGCGTAATAATAATAATATTATTATTGAATATTATACACGCACCTCTGCCTTGGCGCTCGTCGTCGTGATCCGACGCTTGCCCGATGACGGCTAATGCCAGAGTCGTTAAACACATCGCGGTCGCTAACATTTTAAACATTTTAAAAGGTCTTTTCGGTAAAATACTGTACGTTATTTTATAATGTAAATCGCGAAAGTGAAAAAATATCAAAAACTGACTACACTCTATAATGTGTAAACGATGAACACAGTTCGACCGAATGTATCGATTGTGAGTTGAGTTCGAGTCTTATATAGTCAGCGTAAGTGCTTATCTGTTTTGGATTTCTGGAAAGTCAAGATAAACCGCATAATGTTATAAGCAACAGCGTCTGTGTTTGCTAATGTCAAACATATTTGTCGTCGACCCGACAGTAAACATATACCGCCGCGAGTTTGACTAATTGCCAAAGATAATAAAAAATAGAACACACATAAAGTGTATTGTATCCGGTTCTATCAGTATAGACGATTTTTAGAACGGTTGCACAATATTTTGAGTCTTTTGGAAACGCTTTTTAAAATTAACATGCGGATATGCACTAAATATAATATTACGTTATTAGTATGATATTATATTATCTGATACGTATATTGTGTTTGCCTAAAATTGTTTGATTAAATTTTATTTTGAGAGCAATTTTGTAACGCTCATTGGTGTTTTATATACATAAAATCAATCAATTAACATTAAAATGATAGATTAACCTGCATGTCTGTTATTTTGATCGTACATTATTTAGTTTTTATTCAATCCAACCATACCAAACATAAATAATATTACGAGAACCAAATGCAGTGGAAAAAATTGACATGTACTGTGTGTATTAGCAATGAGTCGGTAGACATTATTTTAAAGTAAAAATTGCATTAATCTAATATTATTATAGTGATGTTCATCTGCCAATAGCTACATTTACGCTGTGAAAATTATTGATACGTTCGAATTCACAATAACGATTTTGATTCACGGTAAAATCTTTATTAGGCATAATAGCAAAATTGTGGTTTACTCGTGCATTGCAATAGGTTTTATACTTTTTATTATTACGACAGTTAATTAATCGCAAACCGAATTCTTATTATTTTATTGAAAATGCAATTGTTCATTAACCATTGTTTTACGTCACCTGTTGTGTTTTTCAAAATGTCAACAGCGTTTATATGGTGCGTGTTTTCGTATAATACACATTGTACTTCCAGTAAGTAATATCCATAATAGACGTTATAAATACAAAAAAAAATTATGATAATAATCATTATATAACTTCTTTTTTTTATTATTTAAGAAAAAATAATCCATTATATTGTAACTCTCAACAAGTTACATTTAAGGTTAAGATTTATATTTAAATTTTTAAAAAAAAATTATAATTGTTCGTTGAAAATTACATCGCGATTTATAAGAATATAAAAATATTTTAACGTAATTAGTGGGTATTTAAATATTTAAATGTATGTAAATATCGTTGTGAATGGGTTGAAAAGTATGTATTCAAGCGTCATAATTAGATGCGTTGCCAGCTTTTAAATGCGTAACAAAATAAAACTATGTGTATAGATGCTATTGCAATTATGATAGCTGTTTGTTTTGCAATATGTAAACAAACTTTTTCGTGTAAAAAAGGATAAAAAATAAATTTGAGAAATGTTATACTTAACAATAATTTATCTAGTTCACGTATAATTTCTATAAAAAGTCTGTTATACTCCATGTCATAAATTTACAAATTTCATTACTGGATGAGTCTTTCACTCAAATCCCTAACCTTTTAAAATATAGCAAATTTATTTTTATTATTTTATATTAACCTTATAAATATAATTTATACTTAATGTAAAAAGAGATTTATAAATTAAACAAATTCTAAATAAAAAAAAAAATTAAAGCAAATCGTTAAATATTCGGGATATATAATACACATAATGTTATTAATGTTATTATAGTTTATAATACATTTTTACTATGCAAAATGCAAACAAATTTATATTAGGGACGTATATACATAAGTGTTCTTATAAAAACATAAATGAACTTTGATTTTTATCCTTTAAAAGATTTATTGTTTTATTAAAAAGAGAATGCTTATTGTGTATTTGTTTGTTTTTTATTTGAATTGGTATTACACAATAAAATGTTTATTGTCAATATTAAATATTCCTAGTTAAAATCTATTATATTTTTATGTTCATATCGACATTAATAGTGAGCTTAATATTATATTACCTATGTTATTTTAAATTCTAAGCGGAGCTATAAATGTATTGATTTTACAATTATTTTAACTATTTTATTAATACATTTATTTGTGTATTTGTACACTACAAGTAGTCGATAAAATGTTTCATTTCTAAATGCTGAGGGTGTTTTTGAATAGAAAAATAGGTCTAGTTTGTACTTAAGAAAAGTAAAGTATTCCATGTACTTTTTTTGATAATTGGAAAAACAAATGAAAGAAAAACGAGAATTCTTGATAAAATTTAATCAAATAGGTATTTTATTTTTTTGATATAACTCAAAAATAAATAACCCTAGATACTTGAAATTTTCACAAAATGTTTATATTATTATTTTCTATTTACGACAGAATTTTCTCAAAATATTTTTTTTTGAGTTATTTGTATAGTCATGAGAATTGAGAAGTTGCGTTTTTTTTAGTTATTTTTCTATTAATATCGATTATTCTTTAGGTAGAAATGTTTGAAATTTTATTACAAAGCTCCTCATAAATTTGTTAATTTTTCAATTAAAAAATATCAAAAATCAATTATCAAAATATTCTTTTATAAATATTTTAAGTTAGAATTTTGACAAAAATTCAAAAATATATAAATTATTTTGTTGTTAAAAATTCATAAGAAATATTGTTTTTATACCTAAAATTTGAAAATTTAAAAGACCGTTCGTTTTTTATTTTTCTTGGAAAGTAAATTAAATTTGAAGCATTTTTACAACATCTGACGATACTAACCCATATAAACTATCATTTTCACTATATGATAAAATGTTTAAAATATTTCAACTCTTATTGAGTTTTTATTAGGGTTGGGAAATTCTCTTTTAATTAAGTTTTTTTTTTTAATTTTTTTGATAAAAAAAAATATTTTCTGGATGGAAATTTAATCTAAAATTTCACATAATATTATGTTTTACTTATATCTGTAGGCGCGTCAATAGCATTTTACACGTGGCTCTACGGTAGAATCAGCCATGACGCTTAACGCGTCGCAAGGAATACGCATACAACTAGCAATGTCGCATTTACGCTTATTTTATTATATAATTATTTATATAAATTGTAAATTTCTTATTTTTAAAAAAAAATAACAATAAAAAAAATACATTCGTAAATTTAAAATATTGTTATATCAGTTATCGGTTGGTTATATTATGAATCTCGGTTGGTTTATTCCTTAAATACCTAATAAATTCCGTAAGAATCATAATAATTTATATTTTAATTATTTACATTAATGTTGTTGTGTAAATACGTTATAAAAGTAACTCAATAGTCAATACTGTAATTAATTTAAAAAGAAAATTAAACCAATAATATAAAAAAAGTAGTATTAAGTATAAAGTATTATTATAACACTTTTTTGAGGACTAATAATGTCTCGTAA
The DNA here is from genome assembly GCF_020184175.1 of Aphis gossypii. Classification (NCBI taxonomy): domain Eukaryota; kingdom Metazoa; phylum Arthropoda; class Insecta; order Hemiptera; family Aphididae; genus Aphis; species Aphis gossypii. Next base: position 52,083,203 of record NC_065530.1, on the reverse strand, counting down.
ACCATCCGTCAAATATCCGGTCAATCGCTCACGCCACAAATAGCAGCTTTTATTTAGTTAAAATTGTTTATTGTATGTTTAGAATTCAGACTGATCACGCTCACTGATGTTTGTGTTTGATCGGTGCATGATGGTTTTTGCTGTGTCAGTACTTTCAATGGAAGAATTCGAGCTATATCACCCTCAGGCCTCAAAATACCACCCCATCCCAGAATTGCGAATCTTATCGTTAAGTTCATTATTTTCTTCGCATCTCCACCGTACTGACTAAACACAAACTACATTTTGACTATATATATTTACGTATTACGATTTATATATGTATTTATATACGACTATGTTATTGTTGTACAGTATCTATATATATATGTGTGTGTGTGTGTGTGTGTGTGTGTGTGTGTGTGTGTGTGTGTGTGTGTGTGTGTGTGTGTGTGTGTGTGTGTGTGTGTTTATACATATTATAATATACAATGGTGTATTTTACGATCCTCGACGGAATCATTATTCGCGTTTCGGACCGACGTCTAAATTTAATCGACTTAGCCTCAGCGGGGATAATCCTCCGGTCCACGAGTTTCGGTTCGCCCTCATGCATAAATATAATAAATGTAATGTATTTAACGAACGCGGCGACCGCCATGGCCGCGGTATTTATGGTTTATATATGTTAAGTAATATGTACGCTCACTGTTAGTAGGATATCGCACACATATATACTGTAAATTATAACAACGCTTTACGAGCGGCGTTCCAATCGGAAAATCTTCTGCTAGTCCGCCATGACTGTATGTAATATTAATATATAACGCGACGTGACGTGATGTAATAATAAAATGTATTATATTTTTGTGTATTTTGTCTCCCGTTCTCTGGATTTAATAAGAATACACACGGAAATAGCCGAAAAAAAAACTGCACGAGTTGAAAGACATATCTCACTCCAAAAGAGCGAAGTGAACGAAATGTATAAAACTGTTATATGTACAATGTATATAATATAATATATATATACATATTATATGGGCATGCATTTTATTATAAAAGTGACAAGAAATAAAAACGTTTCGTCGGTGATAATAAAATACATATTATTTGTAAAAAAATCGTTCAAAAGAGATATACGACACGTCTGAGACTCATATTATAAGCGGATAATATACCTATGTCGCTTGGTGGACTAATATCGATGAGTGGAAGGTACATTTTGAAAAACACAATTTTATGAGGCACGTCACGTTATAAAAATACGAGTTTTTGGGTATAATAATATATCACACCTTGCTGTTTTGTGTAGATTGTATTATAAAATAATATTATAATTTATAAGTTTATGACTACATGTCTATGGGTATAGGTAAAAGGGTTTTTATTCCGTTTAAAAGTCATGGATAGGATAAATTCAGTACGATACGTTTATTATATTATTATTTATTACATCGCTATCGAATTATTTAAAAACATAATATTACACAATATATTGTTATACGTGATGGGGTAAATATTCTATTCATGTATGTCAAAAGTGTGTTGCTGCAGGTGTACATATACTATATTGCATCATAATATATTTTAATAATATATAATAACGAATATAATATTATACTCGATTTACTGTAGGTATATGAGTTATTCGAATATAAAATATAAAATACGTAAATTTTGCGCCGTAGATATGACTGCAGTTGTAAGTTAATATATATGTATTATTATTTCATTCTAAGTATAGGTAGCCATATAGGTAATGACCTATTTACATAATATATATACATAGTTTTTATGATTAATTGGTATTTTAAATACCATTATTATGATTTTAAAACTATAGATTCATTGTTTTTATAATTATTATTGAATTATTGAGTACTTATTATAATTAATTAAATAATTTGTAAGATTCTTGATTTAAAATTTTTGCCACGAACATTATTTGTTTAATTATACTGGCAAGGCTGGATCATTGGTGGGAAAAATGTGTTTAATGTATAGTGTACCGAAATTTATTCATCCCCAGGCACAATATTTTCTTAATAGTTTTGGATGTTAATAAACTATATATACAATATACATCTATGTAGTTTTATCTTATAATATAGTTTATAAATTAATGACAGATCGGCTTAGTAGCTGATTAAATCAAAGTACGTTTTTCCAAGTACATTTTTTCCCTAAACCGTATAATTTAATTGCCGATTTTTGACAATGTGTACCGAAAATGAGAGTACAAATATTCTAAAAAAAAAGGTATACCTATATATGTCGTAATATAACTGTGGAAAACTTTTGTTTTTGATTTAACTTATAGTTACTTGCTTGAAAACAACTGAAAAGCGATATAAAATGGTGACGGTAGTTTTTTAAAAGTTTTCGCTTCAACATAATAATTAAAAATATTATTATTATGAACGTACAAATGATTATTTATGTATTGTATGCAATGGACGAATAATATAATCCATACATGTAATCGTATAGTATTACATGTTTTCGTCCGTTATGATGACAAAATCAAAAGGAGAAAACGATTCCGTATAATAAACTATATTTACGGGTTAACGCAAAAACGCTTCGGATCACAATTTAAGTGTTTTATAATGTATTATAACATAAAGGATAGGTGTATTAATTTATTATGTGAACCTATAGAGAAATCTAAACGGTCAAGAACATTACGCGGAAGACCGTAGTTAGAAAACATTTAAGTGTTGTCCTGTCAGTCCGTTAAAAGCCATATTTGAGACCCGCAATTATAATTGTATTAAAAACGGTTCGATATAATAAGTTTTGGTACGTTTATTTATAGTATTGCGCATTGTATTGTACCACATTATTTTCACAGCGGTCGTCAGCAGAGCCGCATATATCCAGCACCGCAATACTTTACCAGACAACACGAAATATGTTTTCTACAAAATTTTTGATCGCTTTCGCGCTTTACAGTCTGGTTTTGGACACAACTTCAGGAAAACCTTTCACTGGTAAGTATTTTCAATCGCAAAAGTAACTATATTGTTAAATAAAACTAGAATTTAACACGAACACTCAGTATACTTAGGCATAATATTGTGTACAATTTTACTATTGCAGATGGACTGACGGCGTGCAAGAGAAGTGATCCGATGTTGGACGATTGTCTGTTAAACATGCTCAAACAGACAAAACCTCAGCTCATGCAAGGTAAGTGGAAAAAAAATCCATAGTTTTTAAAACCGTTTAAGTTATGTTTTTAAGCTTCTGTAATAATCTTTGATATAATGTGTTCAATGTTGCAGCGACAACTATTACGTATATACAATAACAATAAATCCAAAATCCCCGTTCCAGTGTTGTTTACGGCTTAATATTTTAGTTACCTCCTTAACCATGTATTTTAGCTGAACTTCACGGATGTCCTTATTTTAGTACCCAGAGTATACCCTATTTTTCGTTTAAAGTACTTAAATGCTCAAACGTTCGTTTATTTTGCAGGTAACCCGGAACTGAATCTACCACCATTGGACCCTGTACATATCCCCAGAGTTTCGGTGTACAAGAACACTCAAGAAATCAGGGTGACTGGAGAGCTATCCAACTTGACTGCTAAAGGCGCCAGTTCAATTACCTTCAAAGCATTAAAGTTTGTATACATATATATACATTACCTATACACAATACACATATTATAAAGAGTTTATAAAACTTTTAACAAAATGCATCGATAATAGAGATAATGGACGCTATTGTTTTGTTCGATTAATTGATAAAACACCATCGATATTATTAGCAGTGGTATTGAATTTAGTCCGTACTATAGTTATCAGTATATCTAAATTAGAATATTTTAAGATAGTTTTATAACAGCACATGCATTTTTTGCGCATAATAGGAAGGATACCGCATAATATCACGTAATACGTATACGTATATTAATACTTAATAATATTATTATATTATAATACGTATATTGATAAAATTACATATTAAACTCGTATAAATATTTAATTAGAATATTATATTTTACATAACTTATATAATGTATATTATTTCCTCCATACTTTACAATAATAAACAATTGTTAGTACATACCTATAATAAAGAATTTATAATATTTAAGTATTTTTTTCTTGAGTACAATCTAACTATGGTACTATAATCAAAATTATTGGTATAACTTATTTCTGTATATCTTTGTACAACTAAATGCGAAATTATAATATACGTTATCGCTATTTTCATGTATCACAGAGTCAATTTGAGAGAAAACACGTGGGATATGACTATGACGGTTCCCCTCATTACGTTCGTCACGGACTTCAATTTAAATGTCACGTTAAAAATTATTCTCATGCCAGTCTTCGGAAAGGGACTGTGTGACGGAAAAATCAGTGAGTCTTTGATTATTATGATTTATTTTTTTATAATAAGAACGCTGTCCTCGGTATGTAAGGCCATTGGACGTTACATTTTATAAGCATATTTTAAGTAGCATATCGGAGTAAGTAAAATTTATGATTACATTTAAAATTATTTACATATTGTGGTTAAATTACACAATTGATGTATACATTTTATTTGTAAATCGTTGATTATTGTTAATTATGATGCGTTGGTAGATATATTTTAGAATGTTTAAGCTAACCTCTGTGTTCAATTAAAATCTAAAATTGACATTGAACCATTGTACGATAAACCCATTCGTAATAATTAATAGTTAGTTTTAATATTTACGTTGTTTATTGAAAAATGTTTGTTGTACAAATACTCGTAATATATTAATAATTTAAAATAATTCAATAGCTAAATTATTATCGATTATAATGTAAACGCGTAAACCTATATTTCATATTTTCAGGTCATAGCGTCGTTCGATTTCACGCCAACACCGAAGTGAAGGACGGCAAATTGAAGTTGAACGATATTAAAATCAACTTGAACCTCGGCGACGTGGATGTGCACATCATAAAATCGCAAAACCCAGCATTAGGTAAGGCCGAGCTTTTACTTAATGATAATCGTTTACAAGTCTTGATATCAAAGTCTCACACGGCGAACATAATATAAAAATGATATTGAGTACGTGTTGTTTTTTTTCCGATTAACGGTCGATGCCCCTCACCATGCAGTACTGCATCTTATCGAGTATATATATATATATATATATATATATAGACTACGACAATAATATTTTATTATTTATATAATTCTGTATGCGGGTATAATGTATTTACTTTACTTTTAGATTATTGTGTACGTCTAGTCAATATTATAATATTTAAACGGCTAATGGTTCGATTGCGTTCGCACTCTGGTTAAATTGCAATGCGTACACAATATTAGATAAAAATATGTGATGTGAATATATAGGTATAATAGATATTGTATTATGAATAAATATTAAGTATACTTGTATAGTATACGGACTAAATTACTTAAAACGAATTACCTATTAATGATTTCCGGGGAACGGTGAAAATATTAAAACGTTACTAATATCGTTCATGTCAACTTATGTATTTATTTATTTACATAAAAAACGTTTTTTTGTATAAACAAAGACAATAATCCATATTTTAATAATACGGAATTTAAAATATATATTATGCGCATAAAATAGTTACACAGACCGATTTTTTTTTTTTGTAGGTTTATGCATAAATCATGTTATATTTCGCTTAAAATATATTGAGTGCTGATACTTGCTATTAATTATACTCGATCAACATTTTATTCATCAATAAATCAGCCATTTTATGACAAATGTTTACGTTAATAATTAAGATATCAATTTACATCAAAACTTAAAATTTACAGTATTTTTTTGCTGCATGGGTTTACTATCCAAATTATTTCTAAGTAATGTGTATGTACAATATTATGTAGTATTATACATCTACTACCTATATATATTATTTAAATAGATACTCGCATAAGCTATAGGTACTTAGTACACAATACTCATAATAATATATTAATCAAAATATTTATAATCATATTATTTATGTTATTTCACAATATTGTAATTAAAAAAAAAAATCTTAATATTTGTAGTAATTATTACTATAAATTAACTTTTACGACTTAGGGTAAGCTTTTGTGGATTATAACAGTAAATATGAAAAACGAATTTGTTCTTGGGATAATATTTGTAAAAATATGTATTAAATAAAAAATTAAAATTAATAAAACAATTTTAATTGTTATTGAAAGTTAATAGTTATTTGATATTTCCGCTACTATTCGTATACCTACATACACATGTATTGATTTATAATTGTAGTCGGTAAATGTGTCGTGTAACTGAATATTATATAGGTAGTAATTAGTGCAGTATAATAGATAAAATAATAGTATAATATATAATTAATAAACATTATTAACTTGAATCGTAAATGTATATTTTCCAGAGTAGTTACAACGCCACTAGTCGTAATAATATTTTTATTATATCCTATAATGATATAACAATATATTCATCGTGTTTTTCTTCAATTTCGATAAATTATTTATATTTGTATTATACGTGATTTTGAAAATGTGTTAAATAGCTGCAGCTCTTACGATATTTTTTAGTTAATTTAAATTGAAAAAAAATGTTTAATATATTTTCTGAGAAATGAAACTACAGTGTGCATATTCAAAATTGAAATACAGGGTTATATATATGCATTGGTTTTAAAGTCTAAGCGGGTGGTATAATACTGCATTCATATATCAAAAATCATCGTATATAGTAATATAATATCATACACGATTTAGCATCCTATTGTTTTACAGCGCAAACGACGTCGCAGTTTTTCAACTCCAACAAGCGCATGGTTCTCGACCTGGTAACGCCGGTCGCCGAGGACGTGGTCCGACAGATGTTACTCCGATACGGCAACAGAATTCTGTCCACGGTGGAGATTACGGATCTGTTGATTGACTGAGCTGTCAAAATCTTCGAGGATATAGGCACGGCTGCGTGTCATATATACGTCGAACAATTTATACATCGTAATATTATAAAGTAGGTACTTTTTTAGTCTTAAAAAGTACTATGATATAATATCAATAAAGTATTCGGTTGGAGCACTACACATACGAATAAGCCTTTAACCTAAATCCTGATATTCTGTATGCTGCGCTCGGTTATTATCACGTAGGCGTTGGTCTTATATTTGTATGTACCTGTAGTACGTGTCGTACTGTCGCAAAAACCGTAATAACAATCAATAATTAGTTATTATAATTTGTATAGACTCATAACTGCATATAGCAGCATAGGCGTATGTTATAGACTACAATAAACATAATATTATATATTACATTATCTCATTAATACCGATTCAGAACACTTATCATTGTATACAGTGTCGGTATTATTAAATAATTTTTTTTTTTTTTTAAATATATTTTAAATTTTAATTGTACTAGAGATTTTATTATCATCTATATATTATTATCCGTGTATTTTATTGTTTATTGAATTATATCTTAACAATATATTTCTGTTAATTTGTATATAATAATATATTTGATTGTACTGTAGTATGTTAGCAATTATTATTGTTACACTTGTATCGATAGTTTTATTTTATTTACTATACAAACATACCCTGACCTATAAAGCGTTGTAATTATTGGTAGATAATAAGTATCATATATTTATAATTTGTTATTGTCTTATCAATAATTTACTCAACGTATAGTTTGAGCATTATAAATGGGTTTATTATATTATAGAGGATTACTTAAAAATTGTATTTAAATATGTTGTCATTTTGTTACACATTACACTACATTAAAGTTTCTGTATAGAAATGAAACGCAGTAACAAATTATTATTGAAATACCGCTGTTGCTATATTATAACACTCAAGTACTTACCTCCGGTTTTGTCATCGTCGCAATTTTATAATATTACGTTCTACAATCATAAATTATGACTATAAGGTATTACTAAGCAGAAGCTATAATATAAGAAATATAAATAGTTTTATACTTTTTTTAGGATGCATTATTTTGTAGAACATAAACCATTTTGTTATTGACGAATACCTAATACCTACACCACATAAGGAAATTATAATTTCAATTTGTCTATACCACAACTCCTTATGAACTTCTCAAAATCAATTAATATCTATTGGTCAAAAAATTGTACTTAAAATATGACGAATGCTGTCAATCTAGGTGAATTTACCGATAAAATATTAACTATATATACATGTACAATTAAGTTGATTTGTGTTGTGGACGATTTTTGTTGTTCGAAAATTATGCTAAAAGAAATACAAGCGTCACTATTGGGCCAATACCTTCATAGTAATTATGGAATTTATATAATCGTTTCCTCTTAAGTAAAAATTAGTTTCACTCAGTAGCAATATACGTATGACTAAATTAATATATTATTATGTAAAATACCTACGATACATTATTCAGAAACTAGAAAAAAATATTTATTGTATAGGTATGTACGTGTGGATTATATCATACTATTTATAACATTTTCAATAAGTGTGTTCGTTTTTTAACCATAGAAGAAGATGTTTTCAGAAGACCAGGATTCAAAATATTAATCGAAACCGGTTTTTATGAATAGTTTATTGTATAGATATTCAATGTTTCCCAAAACCGATGTAAGTACCAACACCCAGTCTGTACACTGTAGTATACATATTTATTATAGCGTGCATTTATGATTTCGATAACCTAAAATACTTATGTTTTATTTTTTACTCCCATTTTCATCTCGTAGGTTCTTATTTTATTTACCTATATACAATGAATGGCTCGACGTGAAAGATAAGTAAAGCACATAGCTTCATATAACTTTATATATTTATAATAAATTAATAAAAGACAAGAAAAGAAAAAAATATAAACATTTAAATACATATTTTTCATTTTAGTATTGAAAGATAAGTACTAAAGATAATTATTGAATATATGTATTCAATTACAACTGATTATATATAATTAATCTATTATTATATAATTATGCATTCAATATGTTAGGGTCTAGCAATTATCTGCTAATAAATATTATACATTATCGTACATTGTCTTATTTGAATCGAGTCAAGACTGTATCGAATCACTATGAAGAATATTTATAGATTAATATTATTATTATCGTTCTAAATAAACTTAATAAACTAATATTTACTAGAAGTTATTTTATTTTAAAGACAGATTGAACGGACTGACAATGTTGTTCATACGGAGTATCACAAATTTTATTATTAGAGTATTATTGACGGGCTTGCAAAGTAAAACATAAATGTATAATTTTATCATATAAACATCACAAATATTGGTTTAAACTATAGATTACATTTTTTATAGCCATTTAATGCTTTATATTCGTCATCCTATATACTCGTTGGTCTTAGAGCGTTATTGTTCGATACCATTCCCTCCCATTAGCCCAAGTCCTAAATACGTAATTGGTGTCTGCAGATGATGCATCGCTCGCACCGCGTTGTCTGTGGGAACGGTCGTGCGAACGCTAAAGTACGTATACAGGTATGAAGCCGGCGATGAGAAGGCGACGTGGCGTGAATCGAAAATCACGACGACAAAAAACATAACGTACAATAATAATAATATTATACTGTGATAAGTAAAATATTATTGTGTGTCGTGTTTCTGGTCGGTAGGTACGGCTACGACGGGCGTTCGTTTTATTATGTTTTAGCGGATCGAAAGCAAAAACGTAGTCGTCAGTCGATTATTTAATCCGGCGCCGTGCCACCCGCCGTCCGGTGTCATCGGTCGTCGGGCGGTGGAGGTGGCGGCGGCGCGGGCACTCCAGCGGGCCAAGCAGCAGCAGCAGCAGCTGTTTGTAGTCACCGTCCGCGTACAGCGCACGTCCGACCTGCACGCGAACCGAACGTTTCCCGACGACGACGACGACGCCACACGCTCGTGAGTATTATATACATATATTATCATCTCTGTAATAGTTATAACGAAAACACCGGGCTTGCGTGGGAGAGGGGCGGCGATAAGTATCACGTACGCAAACGAAACGCGTCAGTGTCGTCTCTAATATCTCTAATAATATAATTCATATATAATTGTTTGAAGTGATAATATTATGATTTGCACGTTAAGGCGTCATACGAAAAGATTTTCACGGATTTCGTTTGGACTTTCATAATGTTACATTAAACCGTATTGAATAATTTTCCCAAATATGTTACGAAAACGCCCGCGAGTAGATACTATTATAATATGCGCTCAACGTTATGGCGATTTAAGCATTCTAGGTGTTTCTAGCCTTCTAGGAATTAATAATGATCATTAATCATTAACATTAATGATTAAACGTAAAATTATTAATTTACATTAACATAATTTAAAGAAAATGGTGTGATACTGAATAATGAATAATACTTAATGACAATTTTAGAGTTTTAAGACTATGAGTTTAGCAATAATTGCAATAATTGTACAAGCACCTGAACGTGACATTTTTAAAACATTTAATGTGTTAATGCTTCTTCTAAGACTGGTTTTTATCCTCAAAAATTTAAGTTTACAATCGCACTAAAAAAAAAAAAATTAAATACCCTAAACAATAATATTTATACCTATTCATAGTACACGTTATATGCTTTAATAATCAAATCAGCTTTGTTCTTCATTATCATTTCTATCGTATCACTTAATATTTATAACTGTTAATGATAAAAAAGATATATCTTAGGTTATATTTATATATTTTACTATTTTATGCTAGCACATTAATTGTTATAGTTTACACTTTTTACAGAGACAAGTTTATTTAATATTATAAAATTTATTATTTATTAAAATATTATATCATTCCGTTACATTCGTTGTAAAATTTGTTTTTTATACGTTTTTTTTTTTTTTTAGTTTTAACCGTTCACTAACATTACATTATTTTAATGGTGTGCTTATAATATGCGTAAGTTTATGTATCATAATAATGTAATATTAATAAATTGTTATATAGATACACATCCGACTATAATCTACTGCTTGTGGACATAATTTTATTTACTTCGCTTTCATGATGCTGCAAAGTCCGTTCATTTGCTATAATAATATTTTATTACGTACCTACCTACACAAAGTATTTAGAATGAATTTTTTTTTTACAATTAAATTATGTTATTCGACTTTTACGACAAGTAATAACTACCGCTCTTCTCGCCAGCAACCAGATCCGGTTCATACTATTTGCAAATTACAATATATACACATAAATATTTAATTACTGTCGTAATTTTCCTTTCTTTTGCAAAATGCACACAATTACTATACAAAAACAACCGCCAAATAGATACACGTAATATGTTGTAAGTATGTAGAAGCGAAATCGCAATACGCCAGTACGTCACGCAGCATTGTTGATAACCTATTATATTATTATTAATGGCCATTGGGCTGTAGGTTAAATCGTATTATAATATTATAACTATATATAAACGCGCATCGTGCACAATGTCATCAAAACTTTGTATTACATTTTTCATCTTTAAGTGATGTGAATTGTATTTTTTGGTATATTTTATGTTCACCCAACACCCAACCTAACATTTCACTACGTTCGGTCCGTTCTCCAAAAAATAAATTCAACGGTTTCGAATCTAGGGTGCAGTTTGCTAAGAATAATAATATAACTATAGGCTATAACGTTTCGATAAGAATTATTTAATTTTATTATTGACACATGTCCACGGGCTGCAATAATTTACCTATAGCGTGAGGGTGACTCGAGTATTTTATAACAGCTAATGGTTATCTAATCTCGACAAGTAATTCAGTAATAATATTAACGTCTCGCAGGCCGCGTTGTATAAAATATAATAATAACAAAATAATTTGGCACACTATTGTACGAGTATAGTGCACATACGCACTAATGCACTATAGAGATGTCTTTTATTCTATATAATATTGTAGGTACATATTTTAATAGTTAATTATAATAAAAACATTCAGTATCTTAAACTTAAACAGTCCCATATCATATTATAAGTATTATAGATCTCTGTGAAACCAACATAATTTATTACACATACGTATATAATATAAATGCATATATTTTTTTCAACAGTTATCTATCCACAAGATAACTCAGTGAGTATACGAAATTTATCATAAAATACATTTTGTATTAGTTTGCAATATTTGGTTTACACTTGAATACTAATACTTGGTCAAAGTTTAATCTTTCAAACATATCTTATAACTTATAAGTTCATAAACTACCATTGTGTAATAACACATTTTTTCAAAAATCTATTTAATACTTATTGTGACTATGGAAAATACGATAGAACTATACCATTTACAATTAGTAAACGTATTGTTTACTAATAGATATACCACAATTATTATACATGCGACGTTTGACTAAATATTGTTTGATTTAAAAAATTGAGTACAAGATTCAAGTTTGAATATTTTAAATATTTTGTTTTCCCACACGATTTTAATAGGAATAATATCATAGAAATATAATATTGTATTTGCATTTTTTGTATAATTATATGTATGTTATGCAAATTGTAGGTACACGATTCCTAGTCACTTTTGTCCGGCGTCCCGTTGCGTGTGCATCGTCCGCCCGCGGACGTGTCCCGCGTCGTCGAGCAGTATTATTATTTGTTTTAATTATTATTATAATTCGTTATTTTATTGTATTTATTATGTTGAGTTGTTGTGATTAAGAAAGTAAACTATTATAATCATTACGTTGTGCTATAGTCGTTCTTATATCGTACCTAATAACCTATATCGCCCTTCATAAGTCATTCGACAATTTTGATTGAAACTACTTAGCAAAAAATATAAAATAATATACACTCATTAAGTAAATATGTTGATAATATTATTGCTCAAACAACCTTATTTAACTGGCTAATAACGACTTATACTTTTTGAATAATAACAAATATTTAAAATCGTTTGAGGATAAATCGTTATCATTACGCGATTTCGTAAAAATTTAAAATTCAAACGCACTAAACATTTTTCCTATAATGATGCTTCAAGTGTTCTCTATAGCTACTTGAAGAAAAACTTATGGAAACCTTAGTGTTGTATTTTTAATCCTTAGTTATAAACACAAAACATTTTATGATTTTTCAACTTCTAAATTATTTGCAAATTTTCGCGTTTTCGACAAATTTCGTAATAATTTGAACTATAAACGCTTATAAAAAAAAATTGTGACTAACGATTTTTAATTTTTTTTAGCTACAATAAGAACAACTCATAAGGAACCTTGTATTAAATTTTAAATTTTTTTTGGTCATCCAAAATTTTTTTACCGACACTTCAAAAAAAATTATTCGTATAAAAATCGAAAATTTCAGTGGTCTATAAATAACTCAAAAAAAGCCAAAATTTTTTGAAAATTTAACTTTATATAGATGACACTAACATAAATATTTGGTGAAAATTTCAAGTATTTACAGTTATTAGTTTTTGAATTATAACCATATAAAAAAATCGATTCGGTCGAAAACTGGTTTTGCGTAAAAATTCCCGTTTTTCTGTCATTTTTTTTTTTTGTTTTTCTTGATTTTTTTGAAAACTATTGGAAAATGTTTACTTTTTACCTCTATAATGCACTAAGGATATTCACTTTTCCATCGGAAACCACCCCCGAAGTTTGAAATTGAAGTATTATTTCGACTAGTTATGCTGTACTCAGAGACAAAAAAAAAAACATACATCGTTGTAAAATCAATACATTCATCACTCTGCTAAGAATCTAAAATGAAAAATAATCATATATAGCTAATACATTTTTGCATGCCATTATGCCAATGACATTCAAATTACAAACACTATTTTTCAAATAAAACATTTTTAAGCATATTAAAAGCATTTTGTTGATGTTATCGTTAACGGATACAGTACAGTGCGGTACAAACGCTCTTGTGTTTACAAACACTTTATATGAATGTAATAATAAAATTAAAATCAAAAAATCACTTGAAAAAAAAATGCGAAAAATCGGAAAAGAAACGGGTGGCCATGCTAATGAAAGCGCCGCCGCTGGACGCGCCAAAGGCACCGCCAGAGTGGAGATCGAACCCTTTACCTTTACCCCAACTTATCATGGGAACCTAACGCCTTATCATATCGACTAAAATTTAAGTTGAAAACCGAAGCCGAATCTTAAGCACTTAAACCATTTCTGTGCTGCGACGAATTTTTCGTTTAGATCAGTTTTAATAATTAGATTCGTATAATTCGTGTGTAATAAAGCTTACAACAATACAGCTTATAATTGTCTATTTAATATAACGTTTCTCAAAGCAGCGTACACTTGAAATACTCATACCTATAAGTATTTTTATAATATATATATATATATCTGTAAAACGGGTTGAATACCAAACAACAAAATTTTGTATTATAATATACAATTTATTGAATCAAAAACAAACAATATCAGACAGATCGGAAAAAACAGGCGAATAGAAAACGCATTGAATGAACATTCCTTTTTTTCAACTCAAACGTAATCAATGAAATAACAATACATGAAAAATTGAGTTCTTGAATTGTTAAAATTGTTTTTTTTACGATATCTATTAGTGCTTGTTTGAATAATATAATTAATAGTATTTTATATACAAAAAAACTTCGAGGGTATTTTGAATGTCTTATCTGAGTTTCAGTTGGTTTAAAACAATAGAACATATTAATTTTGATATTTATAATATATTATGATTGGTATTACTAAATGTTTAATTAAATACATTATATTGATAAAAAAGATATGGAAAATCTGGGTACTAACTAATTGCGCTAGCATAACAAACATGCACCATAATTATTTTAAGAAATATTTAGATATATTTTTTAAATTTTTTCAAAGACAAAGTCAATATTAATTTTATCTAAGCGCTCTGTCTACTTTATCATATTAATATTTATTTCTCTTTTAGCTTTTTTTCTTTTTCCTTCTTTATTATATTTATACATCACATTGTTTACTGTATCACCCATAATATTATATTTTGTTAATTTCCATTTTTTGTAAATATATAGGTAAGTATACTATATATTTTGTATTTTGTATTAATCAATAACTTATAAATTCGCAATCCTATAAAAGAAAAAAGACTTGGTTCAGAATTTAACTTCTGATAATAAAAACTTTAGGGTTAGATTTTTCAATTTTATTTTTGTTAAATATTATTTTAGATTTAAAATGGAAGTGGATTACACGTGGGTAACGTCATCGAATAACGTGCCGGTTCAAAAGTTGGAGCAACACTTTCGCGAATCTTTCGAATCGGTTTCACCAGAATACTATATCAAAGTACCGGGCAGAGTTAACTTGATCGGCGAACATGTAGACTATTGTGGTTATTCTGTGTTTCCAATGGCTATTGATCAGTGTATTGTAGTGGCAGCGAAGAGGACAACCGACCGACATACCGTGGAGTTGACCAACCTATGTACGGAACGGTACGAAAACGTCTCCAAAAATATATCAGATATAAAGTAAATAAATCGAATATTCTACAGCGTTTGGTCTGCGTAAAATATAACTTATACGAATTAAATTATTGGTCCATCCAAACATAGTGCAGAGTCGTTGAGCAATAGCCCAAGTTGGTCGAACTATTTTATGTGTGGCGTTATAGGAGCTCGAGAATACCTGAACAAAAATCAACTGAAAGCCGTCGAAAAGATTGGTTTTTTGTTCGCAGTCACCGGTAACATTCCCGAAAGTTCGGGATTGAGTAGTTCGAGTGCACTGGTGACGGCCGCCGTAATGGCAACCCTGATCGGATACGGAGTGAGTATATTATCATAGTATTATTTAATTACTAACTTAAATGTATTATCGAAATTCATATAATTTTTAAAAATAACACAAGATAATACAATAATAATAGGATCCATGCAATGATGAATGTAAAAACTACCGAAATATACGTGCCTTAAGGTTTCATACAATTTTATTTATAGATATATGGTTAGTATTTTGCTTTTTTATACTTAAACTTAACTATTATTTACTAAAATTTATTTAAAATATAATTATATTATGTAAGAACAAAATAAGGTTGTTACACGGTATTTTTCGTAATAACGATTTTGCAGTATTGATAAAAATATTAAAATTGATATCCCCGCAGATCACTAAAGACGGCGTAGCGTGTAGGTAAAACGTTTACAATGACGTTGTTTTTAGGTACCGATCAGTAGACTCGAGTTGGCAGAAATCAGCGCCAAATGCGAAAGATACATCGGTACGGCTGGCGGTGGCATGGACCAAGCGATAGCCGTGAACGCTAAACGAGGTGATCGAACAAAAACATAATAATATTATACTTATTTTACGTACACTATAATATTACTCGATAATAATTGAGTATGGTATTATCTTTTATCTTAATTACCTATATTGTAAGTTTAATTATTTCTTTATTATTAATATTGTAATTAATTGTTATTTCACGGCGTAAAGGTTATGCGGCCCGTATCGACTTCAATCCGTTGGCGGTTAAACAATTCCGACTTCCAGACGACGCCAAGTTCGTAGTGGCTCAGAGTTTGGCCGTCAAGAACAAAGCTGCATCTAACGACTTCAACACGAGGGTAGTAGAATGCAGATTGGCTTCGCAGGTAAATTCTTCATATATCCTACTCAAAAAGGTTCAGTGTCCCATACTATCTGTGCGACATGTCATATTCCTTTCACTTATCATATTAGCCAGTGATTTGTGAAAGCAATTATAATTAATAAATAATAATTGACAAAGGAATTTCTTATTTTTTTTTTTTTTTTAACTAAAAATACTGGTTATTTAAAAAGTTTTCAAATCTATTTATTATTTTCATAAGTTCTTGGTTTTAAAATCGTTTGTAATATCATCACTTTAAATTTAACGAATTATTGACAAAGAATAAGCTGATTGAGACTTCAAGAGTTTTTATCAAATACAATTTTGCCAACCTAATATAACTGAAAGCTTTACACGAAATTTCAACTATTAATTTATGTTTTTCTAAAATTGAGACGAAAAATAGATTTAAAAAATTTGCTAATCATATTTTTAGTGTAATAATAACAGTCACGTAGATCAATAATAATATAGCATACGCTGTGTTTGTATAATATGGTATTGTATTAAAAATAAAAGGATAATTCCTAGTCCTAACTTATGGTCAACTGCATAAAAGATAAAATAATTATTTAAAATATTATATTAAGTTTTCATTTTATTCTGTTTGAAAAAAATGTAGGTAGGTAAACATTATTATTTAACGTAATGTGGATTAATGCTATATACACTTTTTAAATAATAATGTGTAAAAATACACTGCCCCGCGAACTCTGAAAGTTTATAATGTTATAAGGTTTGTACCGGTATATCTATTTTACCCAATTGAATGGATTTTAAGTAGTGTATTTATCTAATAATAACTCATCAGTATTAGATTGGGCGCCTTATATTTTCAAACATTACTTATTGCTAATTTATCTACTTACAACCACTGATATATGTATAGGTAAATACATTGTGAATTTGTATTTATTATTTAATGTAACTCATGAAGTTATCAGTTTTTGGTTACCCAACACTTTGAAATTGCTCTTTTGTTAATATTATATACTCCCAACCACCAGGGAGTCAAAGTATTCGATTAAAACATAATATTTAAATAATAGTAAACAATATTTTAACATAGAACATTTTGAATATGATTTACGAATCGATGAACATAATGTTGATCAATTATAATTTAACACATTATACATAATTATTTATTTATATATTTAAAATAATTAAATACATACAAATTATGATTGCGCGTACATAAGAATATTTATAATTAATTATATGAAGGTACTTGATATTTAATTGTAAAAATAAATTTGTTTGTTAAAATTATACTGTACGTAGATCGTATCTAATAATATTAATATTATCATTATCTATGTGAGTACTATAATAGGACTGTAGGATGATATAGAACAATTAGTGGCCTAGCCAGAGTAACTTCCGTTGAATCGTGTGAGGTATATAAATTTGTTTATTTAAAACTGTATAATATAGCATTATTTTTGCCTGCGAAGTTGTCGATAAATATCAGTTACAAACTCACAGCACACAAATGAATATGTGAAAAAATAAATAATATTTAATCTTACCATTTTGCTTATACGTGAGAGTCAGATAGTCTATCCGTTGGCGAATCCATCTATCTTTACCGACTGACTATGATAATACGTGATGCATCTCGACTAGAAGAAAAATAATTTCTAAATTTGTATAATATTTATTTATATCATCACAGCGTTTGTTACAAATCTTTACATAATTATAGTATTTGTTACAAATTTTTGTATTATATACCAGTAAATTTAGAGAACTAAATTCCACAAAAAAAAAAAAAAAACTATATTTAAACCCAGTTTAAATAATTAATACATATTGAAAAATTAGGTATATTAATGTATAACATAATAAGCGTAATATTTATTCAATGACATTAAGTCTTAGTTTGTGAATAGTGCATGATTATATATATTTTTCAGTTATTTAACAAAAAAAAAAAAAATCCGTTATAAATGAATATAAGTAAAAATAACATGAATATTATGGATCAAGAGTCTATAGAGTCTCATTAGTACATTTCCAACATTCGTAATATGTTGTAGCTCTTCTGCTATAATCATAATGAGTTCTATGTATAGATGATACTTTACATGCACCTAGAATGGATTGATCGCCTTCCTTAGCTTTACAATTTGCCACACACATATCGACTAATTCGTACTCATCTTTTTTACATACTACCGGGTACGATGATGATGCTAATTCCACAAGCACTGCTACGACTAATAACAAACACAATAATTTCATGATTATAACTGACGAGTTAGATTAACACTAAGATTGGTGATAATAATATTGAGTATTCAGTGAGCTGTATGATATTTAATTAATTTAAACGCGAAATAAAAATCCAATTTTTACGACGTATAACAATAAATATATAACTTATGCTCCACACAACGTATTTGAGATGTTTAGTTTTCTAGCTAGTGTGTAAGACTTTTCTTGAGTGGGTCTTGTTGTAAACGCTGAAAATCAACTGAAGTGACATAAACATTTTTAACAATAATAACTATTAAAGTAACAATATCGGTATGAATAGTCAGTCAGAGAAGGTTATCTAAGGAATGATAATAGTTGTACAAAAGTAATAGTATAATAATTATAGGTAATTATTCTACAAAAATATAATTATTATGGGTTTAATAGTGATTTATATAGAGCTGACAATTTAAAGTTAAATATAATCATAATATTAAAATATTAAATATAAATTGTATATATTGAGAGACCATCTTGCTAATATTATAATATTTTCAATAGTCTGGTCGTATCATGATAAATTATAAAAACAATAATGTCAGTAATAATTATGATTAATATTTAATTATGTTTTTTACCAATATGAATAATTTATAATATGTATGTATTTCATATATCGTAACCATAATGTTCAACGTTACCTAATTTGATTAGATAAGTGTTATAACTTATAACTTATTACTTATAAGTAAATATTAACATTCTAACCAAAATTGTATGAATATATGAAATGGAAATAATTTATTATTTGTCTTTATTCTCGATATCCTATTAGTATGTATACCGCACTGAGTCATAAATACGACTCTTTGATAATATATTTTAGTTAAAATTTAATGTTTGACAGATGTACCTAATTTCAGTTTATAATTTATACTTGAAGCTTAAACTTAAATTATTATTTTATGTTGTTAGATACGACCTATTCATATCATACAAATCAATGATCATTGATCTTATAAATTATAATAAGTATAGGTACCTTCCAATATAATTTATAATAATATTATAAACTATAATCTTTTTAGGATTGATACGTTCTTCATCGGTGGTACATCAAGTTTAAACATTCAATACATCGTTTTTAATACATTAGTATTTAATAGAATTCAATTTGAGATTTATGTTTTTTATATTGGTAAATCTAAATTACGTGTCGTTATTCTACTTTTATTATATTTATACCCGTATTGTATTAACTTAATATACTTGTCCACTGTTGAGATTACTAAGGTAACTTATCTCATCTTAACTAATAGATATGTATCGTTTAAGATGTTTAAATTACTAAATGTTTATCTTAGATGAAAAATCATGTTTATAAATAATTTAATCTATGTATTAGTTTGATCTAAAATACAAAAAAGATAAATATCCATGGACAATTTTAAATATTTATAAAATAATTGAAAAGTAACTTTTTTGAGAAAAGCATTTTATTAAAAAAATTATTGTTTTTTTTTTTTTTTATTAAAAATTAATATTTATAGTCTATACATAATGCAGAGCACAATACGCGATTTTAATTGCATGTTTAAATTGATGGGAATAATAAATAAATCTTTCATGAATGTTCTCTCGCTTCGTTATTATTTTGGTTAAAATTATTATATTCTATATTTCTTGTAACTATTAGCTAGAGTCATGAATATATTAAATTAAAACCAAGAAAATATTATAATAATAAAATAACAATAAATAAATGTGTATGATATTGTAATAATTTAACGAAAAATATTGATAGGAAAATATTATTGTACTAAAACAGTTATTTTATCTTGTGCAGATTATCAAATTATGTAGAAAGTTTTAAAGTATACAAAAAGTATAGGTACCATCGAGATATGAATTTAAAGTCTAGAATGCTAACCGTTACACAAATGGGATCGCTATATGGGAAACGTAATTATTTATTTCAAAATGAAAAGGCATGTTAACTTATAGTACCTACTATTGTAGTGCATAGACCATATATTAATATATTTAAAATCTGATGAAGTGATGAATATTTGCTTAAAAATGAGTCAAAACCTTCTAATGCAGTTCCGCGCAGTAGTTATTAGTTACACACCCAAAGACTCGAACACTGCAAGTATTAGTCGTGTGTATACAAAGATGAAATATACAATATGACCAATATGTATTTTGTTAATTTTGTATAATGATTATGTTTACAGAATATCACTGATCATATTCTTAATTAAATAATTTCTAGTATTGTTTGATTGGCCATCACTGTTTGATATTTGTGCGGACGTTCTGTAATTTCCAACAATAATTTGACATTTATAACATTGTTATACATTGTTGATACATTGTTTGACATTCTGAGTAGATTAACATTTATGTCTTATTATTTTTATAAAAACTTTTTAATCTAAACTTAAATACATTTCTTAATTAATAATAGTTTTACTGTTGGATTGTCCCATATTTTAAAATTGTCAACTAGATTACAAAATAAGATTATAAGTTTACGTATACATAGTTGTAACTATTAAACGTATATATTTCTGTTAATTTTTATGTTGTTTCATTTAATTACGAACACCATTTAAAATGTATAGTTGACATAAATTAATAAATTGTGAACTCGGGTTTCAGGTAATTGCTAAGCAATTGAATCTGGAATGGAAGCAAATGACCGTACTGGCGACGTTGCAAAAGAGTTTGGGTAACACGCTAGACCAAATGATTGAATTGGTTCACCAGCACTTGCACGTCGACAGGTATTCAAAGTCAGAGGTATGGTAATTGGTTGATATGATTTTAACGTGTTTATCTATGACTTAATAACTATAACATTCGTTTTTTTTTTTAACCTACACAATATATAGGTGTGTGAAATCTTATCAGTGTCCAAAGACCAACTCGACGAGCTCAGTTTGACGGCCAACACGACCGACGTCACTGAATTTTTTTTGCACCAGAGGGCTCTACATGTGTTCGAAGGTAGCGATTTTAAATATTGAGTTTATAGACAACAATGATAAAAATTTGAAATAACAACTGTAGCTAGCAACTATTGTTGTTTTAAAAAAGTAATTATATGTAGATATGATAGATAATGCACTGAATGTTTTTAAGTATAAGAAAGGAATAGTAAATTTTTTATGAAAAATGAAACAATATTTCAAACCTGCTTAGTTTTTATTCAAACAAATGTGTAGAATAGGTAGTGGAAAAAAAAATTTAAAAAGAAGTCAAATAGCACAAATTTTTTATGTATGCAACAATGTTAAATAAATAGTATTTAACTATTTTTTAGTGATCTAAAACAAATATATAACTTTTCATTTAGGGAGTTTTAAGACGTTTTGAAACGAGTATATACCGATGGTTTACCGTTACCCGAAGTCACGAACGTGTATGATGACTACCGAAGGTTCATCACAATTTTATTAAAAATTGTTTTAACTCCTATCATATATTCATCTTACATGTCATAGAGGCCAAGCGGATGGAAGAGTTTTGTAAGTTGTGTGAGAATTCCGGAGCAGCGTCAGACCTCGGGAAGTTAATGGACGATAGCCATTCATCACTGCGAGACCTATACCAATGCAGTCATCCAGACCTGGAGGAGTTAGTGGCACTCTGCAAACGGGAAGGCGCGTACGGATGCAAGCTCACCGGTGCCGGGTACATTATATTATATTTGTATTATTGTATTAAATTCAAAATAAATTCATAGATAAAACATTTTATAAATAAAGTATTAGTTAAATTATATTATAAATGTTCGATTATTTGTATGAATATAATTTATATAGATTATACTATTATATAATAATCTAATATATTTATATATATTAATATACATAAATATATTTAAAAACTATATGCAAACTATTATTAAGAATTTTATAAAAAAAAACTTTTATTATTATTTTTAATCGTTTGAGTTCATTCATAGTCAATTTCGTGAATTATGTTATTTAATTTACTATTCTCAATGTGTGTTTAACTAAACCACTTTAATTATTATTATTTTTTACACTGGATACTAGAAAATTGTACATGTATAATATATATAATTATGTTCATGAAATTATGTATATAGAACTTAAGTTTCTAAGAATTTAATTAACATTACAAAGTTTTTGTTATATTAAATGAAATAAATTAATCAGATCAATTAAAAGTATTTTTTCAAAGAATGAACACTTATAAAAAGTATAGTTTCTTATTTATAAGAAATCCTTGATTTCATTTTTATATTTTATGCATAATATTATTTTATACAAAACTTAAATTCAAATGATAAACTTTAAGCATTACCCACAGTAACATTATCCCGGTATAGGGTTATAAATTTCAGTTACGGACAAATAATAGTATTGATTTATCGATGAGTAATATATATTTTTATAATATGTTTCAGTTGGGGAGGATGCGTCGTGGCTATGGTGTCATCAGATGTCACCGAAAGATTCGTGAGATCCGTAAGAGATCAATACTATGCTAATAGAGAAACTTGTGGTAAACATATTGATCAACTTGTGTTCGCGACAAGTCCTTCTGAAGGTGCTTGCTGTATTCACGTCAAGACCACTTCTATCAGTGATGGAATCTCCGACCACCTTCCATCTCTTGTACATTTATAAAATATATTCAAACAGTTGATTATATAATGCATTTGGTTAATAATTAAGTCGAATATTTTTCCAATAAAATAGCATTTATTTTTCGTGATAAAAATTATAGACGAATTATTAAATTTAAATACTATTTAAATAATTATTATATGTATATAAGTTTATGAAAACCGTTACTGTTGTTTGTATTATGAACTATTGCTTTGGTTAATCAATGTTCAAAATATAAGTCGTTTATTTAAAATAAATCATATAGAGAAAAATTAGATTATATTTACCCATTCTGAGTTCATATATTACTTATATTTCTGTACACTAGTTTACTTAAAATCTTTGTTCAGAAGCAACGACACAAGCGTTGACATTAACTTGTTAGTACATAATATACATATTTTAATCATAGACCATAGTTATTAATATCAAACTTGGTGCTGACAATATTTTTAAAATAATTTTTGTTATAGTACTTGGTTGGTTTCAAATTTTAACTGCGTATAAGCACTCGTCCTAACTGTGGAGAGTAACTTATGGAAGGTATGTACTGTAGAGTGTAGGTTGTTTAGTATTGTGCATTAATAATAAGTGTTGAAACGTATTTTATACCAATCTTTTTATCTATATATACTAATTTTGCAAAGATATACTTCCTTAAAATACACCACACTGATCTTGTAAACTTGCATAAGACTTATTGAAATATACTACTTACCTTATTGTGATTTTAATAATTATTATTTATTAAGCTATATATCCTATAATTAATAACATTGAACTAAATTTATCTGCATATTGAACCAGTTTAGTACGCTACAACTACACTAACGTGGTCAATTTGCTATTGCTTTATTATTGTATTTATCTTTTTAAGGTATTTTTTATATGAGCGTTGAATATTTTAGTTTATGACTTGAGTAGGTCATCATACATTATTTAACTGTATCCAAAAATATCACAACGTAATGTGTAATTCTTGTTTTATTTTACTTATTGAGTTTTTAAAATGAATAGTACTTATACATTTTCAGAAAGCTCTATTTAAACACGTAATTATGTAATTAAAAAAAATATTTTAACAACACTACACTGAATTAAGCAACTTTGTGTAATGTTATATTCAGTTATTTAGCTGCTCGGCATTTTATTTTAGATTACAAACAATGCGAGAAATTATGAATGTTATGGCCTTCTAACTATGTTTTTATTTTTATTATGAACAACAAAGAAATTTAAAATTTGATTCATTGGAAAAAATATTTATACTGAAATTTTTATCAAATCGATTAAATGTACCTACAACAAATAAGGAAACTATCCTTTTTGCTACATCAAAAATATAATTAGTTTATTTCATTTTAATACTATAAATGATAGGTAGGTACTTGTAAACTAGTTATATTATAACTTAGGTACTATCGTATTTTTATGATTTTTAAATATCATAATGGATAATAAATTGGGTATCTTAGTTTTTAATAGAGGAATTTGTCTTCGATGGGAAACAGAAATTTATTTTTAACACGTATTTATATTATTTAGAGGATAATTTGTGATAATTACAAAATGTATAATGTGTACTACCTAATAACTATTTTCTATTAATATTTGTATATATTTTATAGTATAATTATACTCGCGCACAATTTTGTAAATTATCTACTATGTTGTCATTAGTTACATATGTAAGTATATGTACAATATTACCACAGTATATATACAGCTCATAATTAGAAAATTAGATACAAATGGTACTTTAAGATTGGTATTTTTTATATTCTGCCAAGTTTTTTAGGAAAATTTCCAAATCTGCATACAAAAGTACTAGAAAAAAAAAACAAAGAACTACTTTTTTTAAACGTCCACAGGTATGGTATTTTTAAATTTACTAAAACAATTGTTCTGGATTTAAAGCTAACAAATGTTTTTCTTTACGAGTTACCTGAAAACAAAAATAAAAAGTCTCATAATGTGCAGGTGCACCGTTTTAACGCAAAATTTAAAACCAAGATTACGCTTAACGTACAAAAAAATGTATCACGGAATAGGTATGACTGATATGACAGCAGTAACGAACAAAATCGTCTAATTAGTATTATTGTACTTAAAAATGATCAGTAAAGATAAATGTTTGTGATTGCTAATTTGTTTTTAAAACAGGTACCTACACTAAGTTTTACTCGTTATAATATGATAAATATTACCTTAATACCTAAACTATTATTAACTTTACAATGCTATAAAGCTTCAAGGTCTTATTATATAATAGGAATATGGTATGTAATTTGCGCCAAAATAGACAAATATGTATTTTTCGCCAAATCTAAAAACTAATTTTGGTAATTTACGCCACGACAGAAAATGAAATTGAAATCTGCGCCACACTTTTAACTTCAATTGTTGAAATTTACCAGGTGATAAATTTACTAGTATCGCATTAGCTATATAATAATACCGATACATGTCTATTGCCTAATCTAAATTAATTTAATCTAAAAAAATTATACGAACACTAAAACCAAAAGAAAATTGATAGAAAAAGCTTAGTTTTATCTTTAAGTTACTAGAATAAAAAAAAGCGAGTAAGCTAGGTATTATATATAAGTATTATAGGTATATGCAGTTTTAGCATATAAAACATAAATACTATAATATGAAAAACAATTTATTGGACAAGGATAATATACATAAAGTACGTATACTTATTATATACATTTATTATATTATACATTTTTTTTCATTTATTTACTTTTTAGTACTTTTTGAAATAATTTTCCAAAAATGTAACTATTAGATTTTGATTTGATTTATCAATGATTAAAGATACAATATGTCAATTTGTAAAAAGAATTGTTCAGTTATTTTTAAGTGGCAAAAATTACAATTTTTAAAAGTTACATAATGCTCCTTTATTTAGCTTTATGCGGCGTAAATTGCATATTTTGTAATTTTTTTTTTTGTTTTAGTGTTTTTTGGCCCACATAATATCTACCTCTAAAATGTACATATACATGCGATTAACGAAGGGAAAAATTGTAACTTTCTTCCGATAAATTTTAAAATATCATTTTTGTGTAGTAAATTGTATCCAGAGATATTTAAGTTATATTATTCATTTATTTAATTAAATAATGAAATATATTAATTATTAGGTTATTTTAAAACATTTTTAAATTAAATTATAATATAGTTCTATAAATAATAATAATAATAAAATATTTAGTTATTTTCATAAATAACTATAGTAATCCAAAATAATTTTCATACGTTGGTATTCTATGGTATTTTGCATGAAACTAAAAAATTACATAAAAATATAAAATCATCAATACCGATATAATCATAACAATATTATAATATAGCAATAAAAATTTGGCCTTTACATTGGTAAATGTATAAAAGTATCCAAAATAGATATTGATGAATTCAAGAGACCACTAAGTAGGTACTATGGACGCAAAGTACTATACCCATTTTAGAAATCGAAAAATTCCAGGTGCAATTTTTTATTGATTACACCTAGTTTTTTTAATTGCCTACCTGTTCACTGTAGGCGCAATTTACGAACATACAACTAAGTGATGTAACTGTATAATACTATATAGCAGCGGTTTCCAAACTTTTTAGTTTACGCCACCCTAAAAATAAAAAATAAATAATTGTATATTATTAGTAAATCGTTTGAAGGGAAGAACCTAGATCAATTTCCCACCACACTAGGTACATACGAGATAAATGCGCGCGAGCAAATGTAAACGTTAATACAATAAAACATCCATAAAATAATGAACTTCCATTTAACGAATTATTTTTAACACTTTAATGACCTTTATTGTTAATCATGCGTTAATTATACTTAACGAAGTTATCTATTATACGAATTTTGTTTGTTTTTTACGAGATTTCGTTATATGAAAGTTTCACTGTATATAGAAATTTATTCTATATAGCGATTTAATATTTAAAATATGAGCACTCCAGTATAATAGCATCCTATTGCCAACCAATCTAAGGTATGAAAACTGTGATCGAAATGCAGTTGAAAACAAAAAAGTAATTATTTGTACGTATATTAGGTTATTACGTTATCATGCCACCTAAATGACAGTAGAAAACAAATTGCCTTCCATGTGTCAATGCTGTCATATACTGTCCACACTGTCAGCGGGCTGAGTATCTGTATAATAATATTTTTTAACACATTTTGCGCATTATTTTCACGTCACTTTCAATATAAAACCGTGGTATCCGAACGATGCTATCGTTATTGCGAGTTATTTAAATCATATAAATCATTACATACTTTACATTGGATCAAGTCGGATTATTTACCTAGTAAGAATAAAGTAGGTAATATGAACGAGAAAAGAAATTTAATTCCCCCATCAAATAATATATATTTATACATATCAATACATGTAATATGTATAATGTATATATTATATATTATATATACCGTATACGTAATAATATTAATAAAAAACATCACACATATTTTGCTTACCAAGCTACTGTTGCTGCGCAAAAATATAATATATACAAGTACGTAAAAGTTTCGAGATTTTCGTCGACTACGAAGGATTCTGACGGACCATGGGTTTCTTGACCTGTCGAAAAGATAAATATAAATAATGTTTCACATATCTATAACATAGTCACATAGGAATAAATAGCATATATACAAGCGTTGAAGTGTAAGTACGTATTTCAATGTCGTATTTCACGATATGTATTCGTATCGTGTAAAAAATGTGTACGGCTACCGTGTGCGTTGACATGTCAAATTCGGAATTGCAGTATCGACGACGCAGTTTCAAGAAAAACGTATCAATAATATGTGTAATATAATATTATTACACTTGGTCGGTATACTGGCAACGGTGGCTGATGAAAATATCGCATGTTGCCTCTGTCTTGCAAAAGTGCAGGACAAAATATTTCGTTCGGCATATCCATAATTTTATGTAATTAACATTAATACATAAAAGTGAATTAAACAATTATACTTTTACAATTTAAAGATTAAAATAAAAATTAATATATTAATACGTTAGTTTTTTTACGATATTTAAATTTGTAAAAAAATGTGAAATACTGCAATTTAACAATGATCAAATCTCTCTTAAAAATTATATCATATAACTCAATGTACAAATAAACATAGTAGTCTTACCTTTAATACCTTTAAATTTAATAATAAATGAACTCGTTTTAATATTGAGCTATAACAACACAAAAGTGATTCCGTATTATTCCAGGAAACAAATTGGCCACCTTAACATTTGCTATTATATATATTATTTTTGGTTGAAGGAAATCAGGAACTCTGATTATATAATATTTTAATGATGTTAAATATTATCTATATCATGTTGTTTTGGTTTTTTGTCTTGTCAATCAATAAAGTAATACATTTATTTGTTCCGTTATCACATCATGAATGTTATCTATATAATTGATTAAATATTTCTAAGGCAGCTTAGGTTAGTTCATATAAGATTACCTATCATATAATTATAATTTATAACACTTAAGTAGTTAAGTATCCAAAATCCTAAAGTTATACAATAATTAACAAGTATAATATTATAAACTAGCATTTTATTGTATATTTTACGAGTTAATAATCTAGAATGAAAACAACAAAATACACTTTAAAAACCGTAGACCATTAAATATTAAGCAATAGGTTTTTTTTTAAAAAAAAAAGTCTTAATAATTATAATATATTGTTAACAATATGTATATATAAAGACAATAATTACGCATCATCCGTTACGATTTTTTGAATTTTAATCGAATAACGCTCATAATAATAAAATTTATCAATTTAATAAATAATTTAAGTACTATATATAATATTATGTGGTATTGTACAATACGAGCAGTGCGTGTGACAATAAAAATGTATACTCGTACTATACCTACTTACTCGCATGTATATTATATTGTATTTATTTTTAGCTTTATTAAATGATTAAATATTGAATGGAATACATTTTAATTGGTCATCGTTTTATTTCTGAAAATTAAATTCGATTACTACTTTCAAACAATAATATTAATATTTAGATATTTTCATACATATTATACATGTAGGTATACCTAAGCATTCGGATAACATTTACAATTTTTCATCGAATCAACTATATCAAAATACTTACTCTTCACAAAATAGCATTGCTCTAAAAGCCTTTGCCCATTAAACTAACAACATATTCCCCGGGGTGATCATTGATCTGTAGTGATTGATCTATCGGTCTAGGAAGGAATGATAATAATGAAATTGATGTCCAAACGTGGAAACAAATATTTTCGATTTCAACTTTTCTTATCTAACAACTCGAATGTCTACACACTTTACATATAAGATCTTGACCCATCTCGGTCGAAAATGATTAGGTACCACTACCTACACAGGTATGCTACCTTTTTTTATGTATTTGTTTCTGTAGATTAATCTATAGATACTCATCAATATACGAGTATCTGCTAATTATTAATTCACTCGATTTACTTATATTAATAAAGGTAAAAATAAATGCCAAATGCAAACATATATCATAAATCGTACGTATTATTGTGACCATAATATATGTATACAATAATGTGCAATTAATCTTGAACATATAAAATTAAAACAATAACTCTTCAGTCTTATTCTTTAACTTACAGTTCAAGTATCGAGTATATACAAATAACACTTTAAACGTTTAAACTAACGACAAATATATATTATAGTCATGTGCCAAGTACCTACTATAAACTTATAATTTATAAATATATCATGATATATAGGTATCGCCGCCTTATTTACACATAACGCACTTAAAATATCTACTTTAACACTGAAATAGCAATACACACCGACTACACGCCTAATGTTATTACATAAGCTATAGGGTAATATTAATAATAACTATTCCACGCCCTCATTTCATTATTATTTAGATGTTAAAATAAACTAGAACTTGTTTATTTATAATTTTAAACTTGGCGCCTCAAGTTTGGGACGTCTTTATCTACCTGTAAAGATAATCTTAATTAATACTTAATTTCAATTAAAAAATAATTATATTATATATAATATCCTAGTGATATAGAAGTAAAGTAGATATATATTATTAACATTTTATAAAATCTATGAAAATTAACTTATCCCCCCCACACTATTACGTCTAAATGTCTTGTATATAAATTGATCTTTGAGAATAATAACTAGAACAAAGTTATCGTGGAATTTTGAGTTAAATACGGTCCGTGTTTTACAAATATGTATTAAATGGTAAAAACTAAAAATCTATTTATGTAAGCAATTTTCACACTAATCAAAATTTTTAATATCTAAATCTAATTATAGATATATTTTAATTATGTTTAGATAAGTCAACCATGTCTAATCTCAATTATGCGATGAAAAATTCAAAGTCCAACACATTGTTAATAAGTACGATAATCTGCAGTCAATAATCTTAATTCTTAAACACAGTAACGTCAAGAACAAGAACGTTTCCAATGAAAAACAACAACAAAAACAAGCAATTACTATTTAATGGGAAAATATTGAACCCTGTGGTTTTATCAAAACATTTAATTCTATATTTGTTTCAGGTGAAACAAAAAGTTAATAACACAATCGAGTTAAAATCAAAGTACATAGTAGTATACAATTATACGATGGTAAGAAAAAGTCTCGGTAAAAAAATTAGGTAAAAAGTATCTAGAAAAAAGTCTCGGAGGGAAAAAAGTACAAATTTTAAATTAAACATACCTAATCATTCTGTATTATATGTTATGAATTATCATATTATAAACGTTACAAAAATAAATTATAATAAAAAAGTAAGAAAATAAAATAAATTATTATCGCTTTAACTTAATAATTAGAACCATAGCTTTTAAAAAATCGTTAAGTTCTATTTTATTCTCCCTAAAAAGTGCGCATAATATATCATACAGAGTGATTAGTTATCTGTTTTATTTAAAATATAAAATATTTATTTAATTTATTTATTAAATAAATTTAAAATATATAAATACGTAATAATATTTGTCCTTCGTGGCTTTCATCTAATAAATAATGTTTTTATCATGAAAAATCTTTAAAATTATAAATTAAAATTCACTGATGGTAAATTTAAAGAACAGTGCTCATGTAACAATGTTAATTTAAAAGCCAAATTCTATAAAAAATATTTATTTTTATAAAAAACATATCAACGGTTTCAATATAATTTTATTAATTTATAATCCATGAGTAAAACATGACGGGTGCTTGAAAAAAAAAGTATTCCCTAACACTATTGGTTGGTATCTTCTATTTCATCCTGTATGAATCGTATTCAATAGGTAGCATTTTTTTTTAACCTTTCTAGCGATCTTTTTTGAGAATTCCTTTTAGATAGTATAGTAAACTAACGTAACCAGGTGAATTTAAATCAAATATCAAGTGTTCAAATTTAAACAGTGTTTCATTTTATACTAAAAACAGTCAAAACACATATTTACAATAAATATTATTAAGTATAAACAATGTAACTAGATAACATTATTAATTTTAAACATTTGTAAGCTCGAAACAATTTCAATTTAATAATTATAATTGTAATTATGTATATTAAGTTAAGTGTATAGATTTGTATGTAAAAAAAAAATGCGATAATTTTCGAATTAGACTTTTGTATTCAGTGCTTTAAAACACACATTTGGGGGGAAAATATCAAAAAAATCGCGTGGGAACTAAACTGTATTTATACCATAATCTGTGAGTAGGCTTTTATTAGATAGTTTATTTTTGTAAAAAGATAAAAAGAGTAACTAAGTGAAATATCTCTAGGTAATTAAAAATGATCATAACTCGCCTAA
The DNA here is from genome assembly GCF_020184175.1 of Aphis gossypii. Classification (NCBI taxonomy): domain Eukaryota; kingdom Metazoa; phylum Arthropoda; class Insecta; order Hemiptera; family Aphididae; genus Aphis; species Aphis gossypii. The sequence goes on along the minus strand of NC_065530.1, from coordinate 52,050,892 downwards.
AAATTAATATATCGAAAACAGACGCTTAAGCACAGATAATGTTCTTACTTAAAATGTTAATAAATGAAGTCATTCCATTTAAACCAATAACACATAAACGATTCTAAAGAACGCATATTTTCTATTGCACGTTTGTAAGATGAAAACACATATATAGCGTCATCTACAAACGTTAATAAAAATTAAAATATTTACCTGTTTCATAATTTATGCCATTGTTCGTGCTGGCAAAAATATTCAATCGAAACACTCGAAACTTGTAACTCGTAAATGTTAAAAAACAAAATAATAATGGTTTCAAGGAATAAGTACCAACAAAGTATAATGACGACTAAGAAAGGAGACAAAGAGTAGTCATCGGTCATTGGTGGTCGCCACCTCGCAGGTCAGTGGATCGTTCGTCGACAATTTTTATACAGTTATATTATATAAATACTACGAGTACCTACTACCTACCTTGTCGCCTCTTGGTAATTATCTTTTAGAATTTATTAAATGTTAGCTGTTATTATTATTATTTTTTTTTTTTATTAAGATAATATGTATCATATTTGGTTCGTATATAATATTAGAATACAACCCGGTAACAATACAAAAGTAAACAATATTTACAAAATAATTTTTTAACATGAATTTAAATTTTAAAATTTTTATTGCATTAGTTTTTGGGTCGGTTGTCACAGCAGGATTAATGTTAAGAAAACGAAAAACCCTAAATGATGTGAGTGATGCCGATTAGATATAATATTTAACATAATAATCATAATAATTTCAATAAAAGCTACGGTATCAATAAAACAAGTGAGTGTTTTAATGTATAGGTAAATGAATTAGACAAGAATGATAAAGACAAGATAATACTGGAGGGTCGAGCACTACAATATGTAATAATTTGTGGTACATTCGTGGTTGGGAGTATGATCGGTTTATTACCAATTCGAATAATATACATCTTCATGTTAATTGGAATATTTATATTTACATTTGTAATTGTAATCTCACCAAATTATAAAATTCGTTTTGTTTTGCTGCAAGGCCGAATCATTATAAATGGTAAGAATTCTAACGTAATATGGTAGCATGTTGTAAAGAAAAAACACATTTTATAAAAATATATTATACTTATCGACTACAGAATAGAATATTTTCTGTTATAGTTGATCTAGGATTACTACCAGAAGTAAAGGTAATAAGATTTATTCAACTCAGTGGTTAAATGCGGCGATCATACATACATATATATATATATATATATATATAATAAGTAAGTAAAAATTAAAATTTGTATCTAACCTCTAAATTGTTTGCCTCATTTTCAGATATCCAAGCTCTTGAGTAGTATGTAATAGAGACTTCTGAATCCTAACCCGCTGACCCTCTGATCCCCCTCGTTATTTCTGACTCCCTCACCGTCATGTGATCCCACCACCTATCGCCCGATCAGTGACCGACTCATAACATCGAGTTATCAATTACGCTTATCATATTATTATTGTACGAACACCATATTATTGTACACGCACCATATTAATAGTTACGTGACCGCATAGGCCATAGAGTAAAATAAATTAGTAAATTAAATATAGAGATGCTGTTCGAAACAAAAAGTGAAGAGGAAAAGGTGTATATTTGCCACTTTAAGTAGATAGTACGAAAAACTTATTGTACAATACATGGTAAAACGATTCATCTGTAATGTCGTTATCTTTGATAAATGTATTATCTCGTGTGTTGTTATATGATTATTGCAAAGATTCGCAAATATCCGCTTCACTTTCTTGTATAGCCGAGATATGTAATGCCCTCTCTATTAATACGTTTATATGATGGCGTTAAAATGATTTGAAATCAAATCGTTTTGAAATTAGAACCCATTAATGTCATGTGAACACTTTAAAACGGTTTAAAAAATGTAAACCGTTTTAAGATTTAAAACGCTCACGCTATGTAGTTTAATAATTTATCTAATGTCCTTGGTCTAGTAAACAATAAGACAGATCTATTATACATGTTACATTGTTACATATTATGTTATGTTACATTTTTTAGGTGAGAAATTTGGTTAAAACGCTATCAACTTCCAGCTGACACTCTATCCCAAAATAATGTTGAATTGTGCGGAAACATTTTGAAAAAATTATGTTTTAAAACTTTTTAGAGAACAGGTTAAAACCAGATGCTATATCTACACTATTTCCAGGTATATAAAAATTAATATGACATTCAGCAGCAATAATATTTTCTAATAACCTTTTTTTTATATTCAGATAATTGTGACGTGATTACTACAGACATGTCTAGTGAGAAAGTTAGAACTTGTACCAGTTCGAGTAATACTGTGTCTTGTGGCTAAATACTTCACTAAAAATTACTGATGACCCTGGCAAATATATTTTTATATTTATTTTAAAATTTGTTATTATTGCTAACTTTATACATTTAGGTTGTTCAAAATCATGTACTACAGACTACAGTAATAAATGGTAACAATGAAATACTAGCTTTTCCATTACCTGGTTCATCTAATAAGTTAATACGATTTCCATAGAGATCCATTTTTAAAAATTATTTAATATAATATTAGATTGTGTATTTGTTTGATCCACCACATTTGTTAAAGTCCACTCGTAAATAATGTTATATGTTTTTCAAACATCATTTTAGTATTGATAACAAATATATTATACAATTTTACAATGTGAACAGCAAACTTAATTTAAGATTGGCACCTAAGCTTACTCATGCTCACATAAATCCAAGGCCTTTTGAAAAAATGTGAGTGTATTCGGCAGCCCAGATTTTTAGTCAATCGGTAGCTGCTGGAATAAACACTCATTTAAAATTTTCATAAATATCTCTCTCGGAAAAAAATTCTATGCAAAATTTCTTTTTTCTTTTTGCATTTTTCATAAATATTATGTGTTATAATAATAATAATATAAACAGCGAATTTATCTATTTTAATTATTAATATAATATATAGTAGAACTTTAGTCGTCAGTAGCTATTGCGAAAGGTCATTACCCGCCGTTTTAATCATTTCAGCTAAATCTAATCTTTATTTACCTATTATCAATATTATCTGTGCGGCATGGGGAGTCATAAAAATACCCGATTTACGGATGTGAGATAAATTTGGTTTAGTATATAATTTGTCATTATTGTCACTCGAATACGTCTTCAGTCTTGTATGAACTAATAATACTACTACGTAGCATAACCTTTACCTACAAGTTATTTTTTTATAAAATTGTTTGAACATGGAATTACATTTGACTATTATACTCCATACATTCATGAGAAGCGTGATACATTGGATATTAATGGCTATTTATGTATATTCAATAGACAATACCAACAAAAAATTTACGATAATCTTGTATTTTATTGGATTTGTCGATGCGGAGCATGGATACAGACTATCATAAAAAATAATATTCATATAATTGATCCAAAATGTAAGCCTTTTTCAACTAATGATCATTCTCATGGTCCAGATACACAATATTTACAAATAAAAAAAGTTAAACAAGGCGTCAAACGATAAGTCGATGAAACAAATGATACTGCATTAAATATTCATCAAGAATCTATAATGTCAGCGTCTGTCGCAACTTCTTTACTAATTTCTAAAAACTCGGTTAAATGTTTAATTAAACGACGGAGAATGGATAAGGAGTTTAAAGAGCCAAAGTCAATTTCCGAAAACCTTCAACATACATTAGAGTATTAGACAATAAATTGTTTTTAGTTAAGTAATTTTAACGTAGGAATGATTATGTCATGATATTTACTACAATAGAAAATTGTTTAATTTTAAAAAATGCGTCATTTTAGGTAATGGATGGCACATTTAAATCTTGTCCTGCATTATTTAATCAATTATTTGTTATTTATGGATCAGTTGAAAGTGGAAATAACAGAACGGTTGTTCCATTAGTTTATGCGTTAATGACTTCAAGAGATGAAGATTTATGTATATATTCAGTCGTTCAAAAATATTAATAACTTTACAGCTGAAAATGAAATAAATTTTGAAGAAAATTCAAATTTAGAAATAATTACTGATTTTGAGTTAACATCAATAAATGCAATAAATGAAGTGTTTAATTTCGCAACACATTCAGCATGTTTTTTTTTCATTTTACACAATAAATTTACTGAAAAATCCATAATGTTGGTCTTAGCAGAAAGTACCTAAATGACGATAATTTTAATCATCTTGTTCGTCAAACATCAGCTTTGGCATTTCTTCCTGTTAATATGGTAGGTGATGTATTTCCAAAAAAACAAACGACCCATAATATCCGACTACAAAATATATGAAAACGATTAGAACAAAACCCTGGATATGATATAAAAGAATTTCTTAAAGCAATTGCTTCAAATTTTAAATTTAAAACATTTTTACAATTATTCTTTTTTTTAAATTTTTTAACATTAAAATTTTAATTTACACATAATAAATAGTTAATTCAATTTTTTATCTAAATTTTTTTATATCTACTGTAATTTTTATAATACATACCTAACTTTTACAACATATGATTTTTATGACACTTAATATTATAATATCCGACCTTAAAACACATGACTTTCTAACACTAGACCTAGATTCCTTTTGATCAGCCTTATAGTAAGTATAATAAAATGTATTTTAATTTATTTTTATAGTCTCAATAAATAATTGTCTTAAACACATAAAACTGTATAATTTTAAAATATTAAACTAACTTAAACCTGGAAAGGTAAAATGTTATTAATTTATTATTTGATTCATCTTCACAGGAAACAAAAATCTATTTTCAGTCAAATCTGAAAAATTTTAAATCGGTACATTTGTCAAGAACATTTCCCACCTGATAATTTCTCAAACTTTTCTAATAAACACTGCTATTCCGTATAATAAATTATAATGATAAATCTGAGCAACAGCCAAGTTCATCTTCAAACAATCAAAATCAAAATCAAGAATTTATTAAAATATATAATTAAAACATAATATACTTATACAAAATCAGATATGGTAGAGTAAGTTTTCCCAAGTCCTCCTTCTTATTTATACTCTCTACTACTAAAAAAGCTAAAATAACAATTATAATACAGATGTCTAGCCCAAATTTAAAAAGAAAATCGATACAGGTATTGAGTATAAAGTCTTAACGCACGCTTAATGCAACTGAAGCATACAGCTCATCATCTCTCTATACGCATAACATCAGAGTCACATCTTTTGTCAAAATATCTTATATTTATTTAAATCTTCCTATTCTACCATATTTTCATCCGATGTTATAATTTATTACGAGTATATTATATTCCTATATTAAAACCGGCACAATACGTCCCGCGGCACACGTGCGAGAATTCACACAATACTAATATTATAATATTATATTATATTGTATGATATGAATCATGTGCACTTGTTCACCATAGTATTTATTATAACATTTGTTGATATAATAAAATAAAATTGTATTATAATATATATATATCTAAGCGCACGCGTGGCCCCCGCGATCGTGCGACGACGATATAGTGACGACCTCACTGTGACATTTTCTCGACCTACATCTTTTTAAGTTTAATATTCAATCTAAAACCAGCTTCATAATTTAATATGTCTATGCTCCTTTCTAAAATAATTATTTTTCACCAGTAAATTATATAGTGTTTGTGGCAAAAGTTTATTCGGGTGACTGCCGACTGACAATGTTATACAGTTGTAAACTTCTATATGCTTTGTATTAATTGGTTGTATAATGATAGAAAATGTTTTGATTAAAATTCACATAAAAATTACAGATACCTATATGACTGCCAAAACTTGCAGTGATTAGACAATACCCCAATTGTCTGGTAATTTTATCGAATGTGCGTCCCTATTGTACAAAATCTGAAGGATTATATTATTTTTTTCCTTTGCCCAGTCCTAAGTTGGTCTATTCGTAGATTGCATAAAGTGTTCATGGACAAAATGAAGTTAAAATTAAATTAATGTTGCAATTTATGTTATTAATATTAATCATCAATTAAACTACATAATTATAGTTATAGTCGCATCATTATATTATTTAAAAAGTACCGATTGGTTAGTGTAATTTCATAGTGTATTTTTAGTTGCTATGTAAATTATTATATTTTATGTATATTATACGCATTAGATTATTTTACTATTGTACTATTACATTTTTATTTTGTATATTATTATATAATATATTAAATTTATTATAATTATATATAATATATACCATTAATCATTATATTATTTATTTGATTCATTTTATCTGTTGATTATTAACATTGATATTGTACTAGTACTGATTTATATAGTAATGTTTTTAATATTATTTTATTTTCAAGTAGTACCTACTTACGTAAATATTAATGAATTTATAGTTACATTTTATTTGTTCAAACATGATATAGATTCATACTATATAGCTAAATCAGTACACCTATATAATATAATTGATGATTATTATTATTATTATTTCTTTCATAATACTCATAATATTCATAATATTATAATTATATTATATAATATTCATAATAATAATAATAATTATAGTACCAAATAATTTAATTTTAATTTCACATTTTCATGGTCACTAATCAATCCGTAATAACCTTACTTAGAATCTAAGCAAAGTAAAAAAATATTATAACACTTTGAACTTTATCCAAAGAGGTAGACATTTTCCTAAGTGCACTGACAATCAGGAATTTCCCTTTCAGCTGACTTTTCACATTCTATTTCCTTAAATTTTAAATATATAACATGTTAAGTCATTAAGATTAATTTTTTTTTTTGCGTTTATGTTTACACTATATGTAGTCGATAAAATGCTTTGATTTTTAATTTTTAGGATGGTTTTAGACAGATAATTGGATCTAGTTCGTACTTTCTACGGTGAAATTAAAATTATCAGTTTTTTTTATATATAAAATTAGGAAAAATGAAAAAAAAAATTAAGAAAGAAATTTTTACGCAAATCTAATTTTTGGAAACGAATACTTGAAATATCAAAAACCTTATTATTATAAAATCAATGACAATACATATATATAAAACGTATAAATATTAAATATATATGTATACTACTATATAACTGTATATTACTATTTTATTTATTAAATATATTATTTAAATGTTTCGGAAAGTAACATTATTGTTAATGTCATTATTATACAAGCAAAGATAAATTATGATTTAATATTATTAACTCAAGTATCTATATTAAAGTAGGTACCTAGTTGCTTATTGAACTCATTCACCTATTAGACACAATCAGGGATCTGATCCCGTTTACACATATCTTCACAGGAATACATTTGACTAAGTAAATAATTCCTCACTCATTTTATTTGTATTATAGGTACAATATATATTATATTATATTATTATATAGGTATAATAACATGAACTTTTTTCCATTTCGACTCTTTTATATTTATTAATATATTGGGTGGTTAGCGAGTCTCTTCTCACTGGCCACCACTGAGCCCTGGTGTATAGAATTACAGACAACAGACGTACAGTGTTTGTTGTATTACACCAAGTAACTGAATTCAATAGTCAAATCTTTACGCTAAATGATTCGTGATAAATGGCCATAATTTTAGTTATAATTGCGCAATTGTTATCTAAAAAATTATTTATATTTTTTAAAATATTGTAACCGTAATTATTTACTACAAGCAAAATCAATTATCTAAAAATCCAAAATATTTTTGAAAGTATGTAAAAAAATTAAATCCGACAATCATTTTTCGGTTGTCATGCAGTATAATAATATTATATTTGATTATAATGTACTATCGAACAATTATTTAGATCATATTTTTCATCTGTTTATAAATCATGTTCTATTCCCATTAATCAAATTAATCTCTCTTGTACATTTAATTATCAAATTCAACAGACTAACTATTTTTCGGTTTCTCTTAGTGAAATATTTGACAGTTTGTATAATAAGCTATCTATATTAATAAAGTGTGTGAGCCCAGTCCATTATTAGACTCTGAAGAAGTAAAACTTCTTTCATAAGTATTGAGACCCGTGAAATTATAAGTGAATTAGGGAGAGTGAGAAAAATCAATCGACGCGCGACGCCTGATTTAAGAAAAAAGTTTTACTTCTCGGCAATTTAAAAATATAGCCCTTAAGTATATTTGAAAGTTTTAAAGATCAAAATTTGAATAATTTCATTATTAAAGTAAAAAAATTAAAGGAATATAAATTTAAAAAAAATTTGTATGCATATCCAAAACCACGAGTTAACAATACAAATTTTGTTTAAAAAATTTTTATGAAAAAAAAAATAAAACACGTTTAATAGATTTTGAAAAAATATACCTCTAAAAAGGTTTTTAAATTTAAATAATTTAATAGTTACAGAAAATATTAATATACCTATCTATTTATAAATAAAA